>NC_133361.1:102045900-102111292 GCF_049309525.1 Garra rufa
AAAAGGTTCTTTGTGGTGAAAGAAGGTTCTTCAGATTTAAAAAAAAATGTAAGAAAGAGATGATTCTTTAAAGCCTTTGATTGAATGGTTCTTTGTGAAACTAAAATTGGTTCTTCTATGGCATCACTTGAAGAATCTTTTAAAGCACCTTTATTTTTAAGAGTGTATGGTTAGTCCAGACAGGGTCAGATTTTCACAATTGGTGTGGGGTGAGTAATGAGGAAAGAGCAAGCAATAATGACTTACTAATTTATTTTTATAACTTACTATGCAGTTATATATCTTGTAAATGTGTGAAAAAGTTGTGTGTGTTGTGTTGTCTAGTTGTGTTGTCTAGTTGTGCTGTGGCAAGCGTTATGTGTGTGCTTGAGCACTTATTAGGCTTTGTATGCAATTATTATGATTTAACGTGAGATTAGTCGACTAATGCTTAAAATGAATGACTACTACACTGTAAAAAGGTTTCACAAGTTTCAACTTAAAAACTTAAGTTTAGCAGCTGCCTTAAGATTGTAAGTTAAATCAACTTAAACTTATATATACAGAGTTATATCAACACATTTTTATTGTAATAAGTTAAAATGACTTGTAGTTTTAAGCTGATTTAACTTAAAAACTTAAGGCAGCTGCTAAACTTAGGTTTTTAAGTTGAATCTGGTGAAAACTTTTTACAGTGTAGTTGGCCAGAAAAATCTTTAGTCAAGTGCAGCCCTAATAATTACAGTCAAAACCCCTTTCCATTCCTTTTATAGCCATGAATAGTGCTTATAAATATATAGTGACTGTGACCACATTAAATGTCAAAAATGACAACATCCATAACACTAGAGAGTCATTATTGACACAGTGTAATAGAACAACCAAGTCAAGTAAATGTTTTCATTACTTTTAGGTTATGTAAAGTGTGGTGCCGAAATCAAATTTCTCAACATAACTCCCCTGCTTTTCCAGCGTGGGTTTAGAGATAAGATTAGGATTTGTAGTGGGTTTTGGAGATAGGAGCCAATCAGATAGCAGTCTCCTCTGTGTATGAACCAAATAAAAGTAGAGAAATCATAATCTGGTATTAAAGACAAGCATTTGTTGTTCTGCTGAGACCTGTAGAGTACTTGGACGTGAAAGACTTCATAAAGGGTGATATTTTTCAGCCTTTCAAAACTAAATTTCACTCTGTTCCACAAAGGTGAGAGAACAGGTTCATAATAAATAAAAACTTTATTATTCATTTATAATTAAATTTATTTTGTTCTGTGTCTTCATGTTTTGGCAGGTGTGCAGTAGTACTGGTGGATTTCAGTAACAATGGCAGTCCAGCCTCTTTGTCTGTTTTTCTTTCTTCTGTTTGTTCTGGATGCTTCAGGTAATTGTTGTGAAGTGTATTTTGTCTAGTTTTATTTTATAAACAAAGTTAAGCTCAAATCTCATTGACTGTCAGATTGGGCTCAGACATAAAATTGTCATGTGATGATTTAAATTCTTTAAATATATACTTTTTCTTTTATTTTATCATTTCAGAGGCAGCACCTCTTAATGGCACGTGCAATGGTGAGATATTGATGCTGTCTTTTAGTGTGTTACATTTGTTCTGTCTAGTTGCAGTGACAGAAGCAGGGCCGTCGCTAGTGGGGGGGGGGAGTGGATGATGATTATAGGGGCCCATGTCCGTGAACAGAGCCAAACCAATCTCTCCACTGTGTCTTCCTGCGCCTAAGCGAACAAAAACATCTCGCCAGTTTAAACATACAAATTTAGAAAAGCTTACTTCAGTACCCACACTGAACACCAAATTGAGATTTGCCTCTTCCTGCTTTCGAACTGACACAATGCATAAAATATGATGTTGAAATAGCCATCTTGGTGAGCACTCTTGAAAAAACGGTTGTCTTAAGTGAATGTAAACAGTTGAGTAGGAAATTGGATGTGTATCATTAAATTGGATGTACGGTCTCTTAAATGGACCATGCCTAAATTATTAGCTGCTGTCAGTGTCTTTTTGTTATTCCAAGAAACCTCTGCTCTTTACTGAATTACTTTGACATTTTAACAAAAAATGTATCTATTTTAAATGTATACAGTGAAGACTGCAATTCTGTTTTACATTTGATTATTCGGTCTCTGTATCTGGACACTTACAAACTTGAAAAAACTTAGACATTGTTAAATTTGTGTGTTTGTTCTAATGTATTTATTTATTTTGTGTGTGTGTGTGTTATTTACACTATTTGAAACAGGGACAATGGGTACAAACTGCACAGAGGCCACGCAAACCCCTGCTACGACCCTAGACACAAAGACAGACAGAATGTGTGTGTGTACGTATCAATCTGATATCAGTTTAATGAAAATACAAAAGGTTTGAATCAGCAATAATACTAACAAAACTTTCTTATAGCAATCTGTAACTATGGATGGACTGCACATGATTGTAGATGTATACGCGTTTTTAACGCCAAGCTTTCCTGGATTAATGCAGAGGTATGAGATGCCATCTCATCATATAGATTCCTTCATCATGAAGACTTGACATTTTCAATTAGCTAACAATAGTTTTTATATCCTACTCTCCTTAGAAAATCTGTTTACGCTACAATGGGAACCTTGCCTCTGTACATTCCTATGAGGAGTACGCCTTCATACAGAACCTGATTAAATCGCAAAATCATAAATTTACTGAGGCCTGGATAGGAGGAAATGACGCTGTTTCAGTATGTTTGTTTTAAATTAATTAATTGGATTTTATTTTAATACATTTGTTCAGCATCTTTTTTTTCTTTTGTAAATTGTACTTGTTTTGAATTATATCATAATATTAAAAAAAGATTAGGATGCAGCTGATACATTTGTCATGTTAGATCTACTGGGCAGTTTCAAGAGAAAACAAAAATGTTTTAGATGCATAAACATTAATGCTGTCTTATTGTGTACCTGTGCAATTTATATATATACAAATATGAAATAATGCCATGAAGGTGTGTGATGGAAACTGAGTGTCTTTTCTGGTGTTCTGTACACAGAAGGGTACATGGCTCTGGAGTGATGGGTCCAAAATGAACCTACATATATGGGCTCCTGGACAACCTGATAATCCAAATGAGAACTGTATTGTGATGAATTTTGACTGTAAGTGTTTTTAATGTTCATGAAATATTATGACCATTGTTTTTATACGGTCTTATAGAACCGTAGTAATCTCAATTCAAATAACCAAATGTCAAATAGCCAGATGTAGAACTGCATTTTAACTACACCTAATGTTTGTGAAATGTTTAGAACTAATAGAACAGAACTGGTTGTATTATCTAAACAAGCATTACATTTCATTAGATTACTTATATTGTAACAATAGCATTTATTTTTGTTCCTTTTTGCTACAGCCACGAAAAACTGGAATAACTACTACTGTGATCGTCGAATGGCTTTTGTGTGTATGAAGAAATAAACACCAGCATTTAAGTCTCATGTTAATTTGGAATGTCTAATTGTCTTGCATCAAAGGAATAGTTGACCAAAAAATGACAATACTTACAACAATACTTGCCCTCAGTCGATCCAAGATAAAGATGAGTTCTTCATCAGAACAGATTTGAAGAAATATAACTTCACATCGTTTGCTTACCAATGGATCCTCTGCAGTAAATGGATGCCATCAGAGCGAGAGCTTAAACAATACAACAATAATCCACACGACTCCAGTCCATCAGTTAATGTCTTGTGAAGTGAAAGGCTACAAGTTTGTAATCAGTTTTTCATTTTTTGGAAAACTCCTGTAATGAATCCTCAATAAATAGCATTGAATTGCTTCTGTGAGGTTGTTTCATTCCACATATCAGATGTGCATTTTCTAAAACAAATTCCTGAAGGGTTTAGGTAAACTTTGGATCTGTGAAAAATCTTTAGTCAAGGGCAGTCCTAATAATTACAGTCAAAACCCCTTTCCATTCCTGTTATAGCCATGAATAATGCTTATAAATATATAGTGACTGTAACCACATTAAATGTCAAAAATGACAACATCCATAACACTAGAGAGTCATTATTGACACAGTGTAATAGAACAACCAAGTCAAGTAAATGTTTTCATTACTGATTTTAGGTTATGTAAAGTGTGGTGCCGAAATCAAATTTCCCAACATAACTCCCCTGCTTTTCCTGCGTGGGTTTAGAGATAAGATTAGGATTGGTAGTGGGTTTTGGAGATAGGAGCCAATCAGATAGCAGTCTCCTCCGTGTATGAACCAAATAAAAGTAGAGAAATCATAATCTGGTATTAAAGACAAGCATTTGTTGTTCTGCCGAGACCTGTAGAGTACTTGGACGTGAGAGACTTCATAAAGGGTGAGATTTTTCAGCCTTTCAAAACTAAATTTCACTCTGTTCCACAAAGGTATGGTTTGAGAAAATGGATCATTTGGAATGCTTTTTTAGTGTATTTGTTTGTTTGTTTTCTTTGTTGTGTACTTTGTTTTAGCTTTTTAGTTTGACTTGGATTGGAAATGTGGGGCTTTCTGATTACAATATAAAAACAGGCAAAAAAAATAAATAATAATAAATAAACAATGCATAAAGAATTTATAATGCATATAGAAATAAAGTTTTTTTTTTTTTTTTTTTTTTTTTTTGAGAAACCAGCTTAATGATCTTTAGTGTGTGGATGCCAGGTCTGTATATTTATTTGCATTTGCATCTGATTTATGGCCCTAATTGGCCAAGCATCAATGACATCTCCGTACTGATCCACAGTTGGCAGTATTGAAATTTGGACACACTGGGAGTAAGAACAGGTTAATAATAAATAAAATTGTATATTTGTTCTGTTCTGTGTCTTCATGTTTTGGCAGGCATGCAGTAGTATTGGTTGATTTCAGTAACAATGGCAGTCCAGCCTCTTTGTCTGTCTTTCTTTCTTCTCTTTGCTCTGGATGCTTCAGGTAATTGTTGTAAAGTGTATTTTGTCTAGTTTTATGTATAAACGCAGTTTAGCTCAAATCTCATTGACTGTCAGATTGGGCTTAGACAAAATGTGATGATTTAAATTCTTTAAAAATGTACTTTTTTTCCCCCTTTTATTATTTCAGAGGCAACACCTCTTAATGCAGTGTTTTTCCACCTTTTTTGAGCCAAGGTACATTTTTAATTGAAAAAAATCACAAGGCACACCAACAATCGAAACTGTAAAAAAATGAAACTCTGTAGCCTATATAAACAATATACAGTACAGCCATTCTCATCGAAGTGTCTTGAACAGGAATCAAATAAACACAAAGAAAAAAGTATCTTATGATCTTTCATATTTCTTCTTCTTTCAAATAAAAAGTTGCAATTAACAATATACAGTCATTCTTATCAAAGTGTCTTGAATAGGAATCAAATAAAAACAATGAAAACACTTTTTTGAGCTTTCATATTTCTACCTACTCAGTGTGAAACCTGGGCCTAACCTGACATGATTACTCTGCCGGTGTCACTAGACAGCGCAGACACTCGACAATGGCATATTATTCGCTGACAATAATTTATTGGTTTTCAAAAAATGTTTTAGACCAATTAGGTGAAATCGAATAATTTCCCACGGCACACCTGACGATCTCTCACGGCACACTAATGTACCGCGGCACAGTGGTTGAAAAACACTGTGCTAGCTAGTACGCAATAGGAGTTATTGTATCTGACTGTAAAAAAGTTAGCAAGCACAACGAAAATAAACTACACCTAAACTTGGTTTATATCTGATCCAGATAGACTGCAGTTCAGTACTTCTTACCTGAAGTTCAGTTCCCCTGACCAGGGGCGTCGTACAGTAGTTGGGTGAAAAGGGGGACTGAATTACCAGGGCCCCAAGTGGGGAGAGGGCCCCTGAGGAGTGAAATTTTATTTTCCTTTAAACCTAATTTTAAGATCACAATGAATGTTGTTAACTAATGTAAATGCCTGGCGAGCCCCCGTAACATAGTATAGCAATCAGTGATGTGCGGGTTGATCCAAAATGAGCGGGTGCCTGCGGTTACGAGTCATCCAAAAATATTTTAATGATATTCGGGTCGCGGTCGGTCGGGTCGTTTGAAATAAAGATACTAATTAAACCTTTGTAATTTATATAGTATTAGACACAATTTTCTATGAAATACATAGACCTACACTTTATTGGCTGAATAATATTTACCTTTTGAATGTTGAGCGTTATTAACTGTTGAATAAATGCTGATGCAGGACAAAATGCCCTATTTCCCAACACGTTGAACTGAGCAATGCCATTGTACCATGTTAATAGGCTACTTTTAAACGCATATAGCTCAGTAATGTCAGCTTTATGTATTTTCTGAGAGGGGGTGGGATTTTTGGTGGGAAAGTCGGGGGAGAGACACACACTTCGATTAGACTGGATAAACACATGCAGCGCCTTAATTGTTAAGAAAATGGTATTCCTAATAATATATTCCTTGAATATTTTGATTATGTCCAATGCTTCCCTTTCTTTTTGGAATTATTAGACACATTTCACTGTCTTTTCAAATGCCTAGGTCTGTTTCATTTCCGTAATTATAAAATTTCTAGCACTATTTTAAACGTTTATTCAAGCAATAATATATAAATTATCTCATGTATGTGCTTGTTTAAAACCAGGGATTAAAAACGAATTCCAAGTAAAAACTGTATTTTTTCTTTACATTTCCAGAGAGCAAAACGAACTGAATTAAATTAAATTAAGGCACTATAATTTCCTTATTCATTTGATACAACTATTATAGCTATACAATTAATATATATAAAATAATATTATTTTGTCACATTCATGATTCCTGAATTTATATATGAAAACTTCGTTTTGAAGTGCATACATTAGGCCTATGTTTGTATAAGAAAATTCGTTAACCTAGCCTCTTAAGTTGATTTAATATTCTTGATAATTTTTTAAAAGAAGTTAAAAGTTAAGAAAAAAAGGAATTAGCTTGTAGTCTATATATTTAGGGCTATAGGCTAATCTTTTTCTTAACCTTTATTACACTGTAGATCGAAATAAAATAATTCTTGATCATATTTAACATCGGAGAATCAGTGACATAATTTAGAGTACTTTGAAAACGAAACTATTTAAATCTGTATAAAGGAAAAAACAAAATAAATCACAACAAGAACAATCTGTATTTTTCTTCTAATCAAGAACATTTCTTTTGACAAAATTACCTAATTAATGCCGAATGATGTTTGACAGTGAACGCATCTCCACCGCATATAGCCTTATATGATCGCTGGTGTCAGTCGCAAATATTAAACATGCGGGTCGGGAAGCGGATCGGTTACAATATTTTCTTTTTTCATTTTTGCGGTCCGAGTTGCGGGCGGGTTAGTTGAAAACGTCGGTCGGGTTTGGGTTGTTTATACATTGACCCGTGCATCACTGATCGCTATACCCAGTAACATAGTAATATGTAGAATAGTAAACTTGCTTGGTAGCTTGGTAACTGTGCAGTGACTCAGCCAAGCAAGGGGGAGGGGTCATCCGACCTCCTTGGCTGTAACTGGTCCAGCCCAGAGCCAATCCACCACCTTTTAACAGTTTATACCGTAAAAAAAAAAAAAAAAAACACCGGCCCACAAAATCACCATCGGCCCACCCGGTATGCCCAATGGCCAGTCCAGCCATGGTTACTTGTGTTGTCCCCTTTAAGAGTTTAAGTATATGCACGAGAGTGAGATTGTGTCAGAGAGGAAAACAGAGCGAGCCGAGTAGAAGCAGCAGGTATTAGTTTAATTTGTTCCTTCTATTTCAGTATTTTTGTAATGTCCAATTATTCTTCTTTAATCAAAAAAAATTTATATATATATATATATATATATATATATATATATATATATATATATATATTAGAAGCAGCAGGTACAAGGGAGGAGAAAATAATTAATAAAACTGTAAATTGGATATAATTCAAGCTGTTTATGGACTCGTGGACCTGTGGTGGTGTCTAGTGCGTGAATGAACAGAGTGGACGAATTAACTCGTTTTGTATCTAAGTGTTTTGCTGCTGCATGCGAGAGATCTCCGGTGGGGGAGAGGATTAGAGCCTTATCGGAGATTGAGCGTAAGTTATTTCGAAACATGTTTTGAAGGCTGTTATAATGTAAATTAATGCACTTTATTATATGTATAGAAAGAACATGCAGTAATTGTTGTGTTTTATGCTGTTAAGAGGGGAGATTGAGGATATGTGATACTGCACGTGCCAAGATCCACACGTTTGTGAATCCAAAGTCTCGAATAGCAGTGAGTTTTGTTTATTCTCCCAAAGTGTGTTCACCTGTATACTGTTTAAAGAGTATACTGTTATCTTTAGTCTGTTTGCTGATTAATATGCTTAAAAGAGGTTAAAATGTGAATATATGTAATATTTCATGTATAATCAGACTGTGTTTTCTTTTTCTTTTTGTTTGTTTTATCAGCCACATACAGGCCACTGCCGTTGTTTTGTACAGCCTTCAAAAGGTTGATGACATTGTTTGCACCAGTTCAAGTCAAGTGGGGCTTGTGATTTGGGTTTTTTGATTGGACATTCATTTTCTGAAGAACATTTTTTATTTATTATTACTTGCTATTTTATTCGCAGTCCGACAAACCTTTTCCTGAACAAAACATTAATGCTGAGTCTCCTTTGAGGCCCAGTCAGGAATAAAAGAATCCTCTTTTTTTAGATGGTTTGACTGTGTCTTTTTATTTAACATATTAAAAGGACGCCCAGCCGGCCACATCTATTTTGGCGTCAGAAGTGGGATTCTGTTTTGTTCAGGGTTAATTTATTTTTGTCACAATAGTGCAAAGGTAGAAGGGTGCAAACAACGGTAGTGGCGAAAGGTAACTGAGTGCTAGAAGGACCTGCATCAGTGACATCCTGACAGAGAAGAGCGGCAGGACCATTGGGTGTGAGGGCATCGAGAAGGACAGTGCATTTTGAACTGACTCTTCGAGAACTGAGACTTTCTGTGACTACAGCTCAAAGTCATGGATGCTGAGGATATGGACGGTGCAGCCACAATGGCGGAGAACATTCAAGGTGCAGATGCTGCAGCAGCAGAAATGGACACTGAGGGAGGTAACCCCATCTCACAGCTTCAGTCCCAGATCCTGGAGTTGGGACGTAGACATGATCAAGTAATGTCAGCTCTTTCTAACATGTCTAATGTCCATACTAGATCCTACAGTATGTGTATATACCAAGAGAGAGACAAATTGTACCTTTCAGTGGGAATCCGGGTAAAGACTGCCAAAATGTTGACGAGTTCATTGAGGAACTTGAGAGGGTTATAAGAGTGAGGGGGCTGAGTACTGAGGATCAGGTAGATTTTTTCCTTTCCCACCTAAGGGGATCAGCACTAGATGAAGTTAGGCTACCTAACACTGTTCGGGAGGCAGACACAATCTGTCAGTTTAAATCTAGATTAAAGACACATCTCTTTAACTTGGCTTACACATAAAAACATTAACACATTCCTATAACTCAAATCCGTTAAAGGATTGTTAGGCTGCATTAATTAGGTCACCGGAACCGAAAACACCTCCCATAACATCTGTTCCACTCGTTGCATCGTAAAAAGAATGGCATCTACGCTAATATTAGTCTGTTTCATTCTTATTCCGAGGTCACCGTAGCCACCAGACCCAGCCTGTATCCGGATCAGATGGTCACTGCAGTCCCCCGGATCCAGTCCGTACCCAGCTTAGATCATGGATCACCACCTGGAGATGACTTCAATAGGCTATATGCACGCTCCACTTCCGCATTCCACATCAGACCGCAGTCCTACTTCCGGTTGTTGGAGTCATCGGCGAAGCTGAGTGAAATGGCTGAGAGGTTGGAGTTCACCCGGTGCTTACTGGAGTTACCAAAAGTAACAATCAATGATGTAAGGCGAATTGTCTTGTTGTTCAGCTCTACCCCACAGAATAAGATGGAAAGGGGATTTAAATTTTACGTTTCCTCTTACATCTGTAATTATGAAGGTAAGTTGCTAATGCTAACTAGCCTTAGTAGAAGTTATTTTATTTTTTTTAGCCTTAGCAGAAGTGTTTGAAGATTTATATTTGTACTAGCTATCCACCAGCGGCTAATAGCGTTATTTAAAACACGTTTTACTTGCATGGGAGCCAACCTCAAAATACAGTAAGATTTTTTTGCTGAAACAGTGGTAATGCTGTTACAGGGTAGCTGAGTATGACTCTGTTGTAGCCGGATCTGTTGAAGGTACCATAACTTTGTTATAACACCTTGTTTGAAAGACAGGAGACCTTGATTGGATCCAGCATAGTGTTTTTGATGTTCCTTTAGTACTATATTTAAATTCAAAGACAGAGTTTTCATATCACAGCTGAATTCCTAGCTATCCTATTCAGCTATCTTCTATCGTGTCTGTTCTACATTAAAGGGCTGCATATACTTTTACCTTTTAAACCTATTAACATCTTTTCTTTTTGCACTTTAGGTGACACTGCGAGATTCTGTGCCAGTTGTGCTGGTACGGAGCTCCTGCACCTGTGCAGCCGGCCAGGCAGTCTGCAACCATTTAGTGGCTCTGCTCTATCAAACAGCACATTACTCCGAAAGCGGGATGTCAGTTGTGCCAACGGTCCTTTCCTGCACTGAAACCGAGCAGAAGTGGCATAAACAGCGATCCATGGTTTGTTTTTGTCACATGTGTAACGTTTGTTTTTATTTAGTGCTTGTCCTAATAATTTGTCATTCTTTTCCTAGGGAGTGAAGCCTGGGCCTGTAGATACCATGGTTGTGGTGAAGGCCAGGCCAGGGACAAGTTCAACAAGCGGGATAAGGTATTATTTTTACTTAGAATGTAGAATCTGTGTTTAGAATTTGGAAATAGGTACAGTATTGTAAACTTGACTGAGATTTCAACAGAGGATAAATAGATAGACTTTACTTAAATTATCTAACTTAGAAAAATGTTACTATGAATTTTTGACAAATTAAAGTTATTACAACTACATTTTATGGCACCATAACAAATTGTAGCAGGTTATTAGTGAGATCTTCAGTTATTTTTACAGTATAAAGCTGGATCTTCTCCACCAAAATACCTAATTGTCAATACAAACATTACTGCATTTTAAAAACAGTTTTCTTTTTGCTGTCTTTTAGGTCAACACTACAGGGTGGGCCATTTATATGGATACACCTTGATAAAATGGGAATGGTTGGTGATATTGACGTCCTGTTTGTGGCACATTAGTATATGTGAGGGGGCAAACTTTTCAAGATACGTTAAAACCAAGCACACCATTGTTTTTCTTGTGAAATTCCCAATAAGTCTGATGTGTCACATGACCCTCTTCCTTTTGAAAAAACAAAAGTTGGATCCAAGATGGCCAAACTTTTAAAATGGCCACCATGGTCACCACCCATCTTGAAAAGTTTGCCCCCTCACATATACTAATGTGCCACAAACAGGACGTTAATATCGCCAACCATTCCCATTTTATTAAGGTATATCCATATAAATGGCCCACCCTGTATAGAAGGCCTACAGTGGTGATTTGCCTGTCCCTTCAACACTTAACCCTCAAGCTCATTATGCTGGATTTGACCCACACAATTTGCCACTGATCTGTCACATGAACATCTCTGATGACAAACCACTTGTTGACTCTGTCTTTGGGAAAGTGCAGGCTGGGAGCATCTTGTCCTACCACCATCCTCTACCAACACCTGGTGGTATCATTACACATACAGATGCCCCTCCCTTTCCTCAACTGCCACCAGAAGACTGCCACATACCACCTGCAGTTTGCCACCTTGTGCCAACTAGCCAGGAACAGCTGCACCTCTCATCACTGGGTGTAACCTGGCCACAGTCTCACCTCATCGAAGCATCAACAAGAGGCCAGAGTGCAGCACCTGAGTGGCATGTCTTGAGAAAGGAGAGAGTGACCGCTTCCCAGTATGCCATGTGAGAGATGGGCGAACAGCGGAAAACCTGGCAGAAAGGATTATCCGGGGTGTAAGACAGACACAACAAATGAAGAGAGGGCTGGACGTGGAGACTGGAGCATTAAAGGACTATGCAACTTTGAAAAATCTGAACTTGACTAAATGTGGACTAGTTATTCGCCCCGACGCTCCCTGGCTCGGAGCCTCACCGGATGGGTCTGTGTATGATAGCCTGGAGAGACCTTGCTTTGGTCTTGTTGAAGTTAAGTGTCCCAATGTGCAGAGCTACGTAGACTGCAGATACCTCACAATGGAGCATGGCAAACACCAGCTAAAGCATAGCCATGCTTACTATTGGCAGGTCCAGGGGCAACTCCTAATCACCGGCATGCAGTGGTGCGCCTTTGTTGTGTGTGCCATTGATGATATGTTTGTGTAGCGGATCTACAGAGATGATGTTGTGTTAGACAGTATTAAGCTGAGGTGCGATTTGTTTTTCTTTTACATTTACCTACCCAAGTTCTTGTCTTTGAACTAGGGTAAAATTGTAATTTTTCTGTCATAGTTCTGGTTAGTTTTAGTTATGTACTCATTACCTCTGGTTCTGACCTGATTTAATCCTGTTTTACAACATTGTTATTTTAGTTCAGAGTTCTACCTTGTTAATATGTTAATGATGTAATTTGTTACTTGGGTTTCCATTTACACATACACTCAACAACAAACATACTGATATACTGATACATTCACATGATTAACTTTACATTTCTTTAAATAACACAATCTCTTGAGCTGTATCTGTGTGATGATTGTGATGACACAGTATAGCAGTATGTTCAAAGGTTTTTTTAATGATGCTTGGGTTTAACATGTCTTCATGTCTGTCGGTCTATATACATTGAAATACTGATGTGACTTTGTTTTAACAAATAAATAAAGAGGTAACCTAAAAAGATAATATGTGAATGTTATTTATAAAATATAGTTTTACAAGACAAATTGCTTACTCAATAACTTAAAACACATAAGATGATGATTTACAAATGTATTCATGTTGTTAGATTTTTTACATAACTATACACAAGATGTTTGATTATGAAATTTACTATTTACAAATGATTATGGTGACAATTCTTTTTACTACGAAAAATGACACAAACAACATAGAACTGTAACAATCTATTTACAATGGCAAATTAGGATTTAGTGGCCCAGGCTTAAACAAGCGGCTCATTTTGGTTGTTGACCAAAATGCAGGCAACAGCAAAAAACTGATTGATGCTACCAGTGAGCGAAAGGGGAATGACTGTACTGAACAGTTTGTGTTCCTTCACCCTCCGAATGATTCGCTCGATGTGAACTCTGAGCCTCGCCCAGGGCTAGATCCACTGCTGCTGGCTCAGTGGTGTAGCAGTAATCGTGGTCATGGCAGTCAACCTCCATCACTGGCTCCTCATCATCAGGGAGATCAGGGGTGTTTGGTCCCTCGGTCCGGTCCCAAACACTAGGACGAGTGGCAGGCAGAGAGTAGCTGTTCCACTCAAACAGGACCGGAACAGCCCCCTTCTTCAGAAGTCTGCGTCCGCCTGGTGTAGTGTGCTCGATCAGATCAGCAGGTGAAAAATGACGACTGCAGACTCTTGTATGAACTGTGATCTTGAAGCAGTCTCGTCGTATATTAATTACCCACTTCTTCTGTAACTCACCATCTTTCGGAAAGGTGTGCAAACTTAAAAAAGAGTTACACCTTGACGATGCTGTGCATTGTGGTACACAGCAGTGGTAGCTAGCTGTGCTGTCCTCTCTCTTTTGGAAGGAAAACTTAGTCCTCTTGGATGTAATCTTGTACACACACACGCGTGTATACAATTTAAAGTTAAACACAATGAAAAACAAGATAACTGAAGTAGTTGTAACAATTGCCAAATGCAAAGGAAGAACACAGGCAAGCTTCAGCAGGACCGGAAAAAGGTGTGCACTCTAAAATTCTTTCGGAAATACGTCACGTGGCTCCGTGCATAGAGCCCATTTGTAGACATCCTGGCAGCTTACAATTAATTCGAGGTGAGGTGATTACATGCAACTTAAAGTTATCTCTGTTATAAAAATCCACCAGCCCAGTGTTTATAAATAATTTTAGCAGTTTTTTATGAGTGAGGTTGAGTTAGCATTACTGTGGTGAGGGAAGCATTGCTCTGGATTAGCTTCTGTGTTTGGCGTGCTTAATTTGCTAGGGAGGAATTACCCAAGTACATGGAGATATGTTAACCTGTAATTTCTGTGGTAAGGTAGTTCAGTCATCAAGGGGCTACGTGCTTCATTGTAAACTGCATCGGAATGAGCCACGTTGTTTCTTTCGGTGTATTGAAGCAGGCTGCAAGTGTCATGATCTGGGCTGTGGGGTTTTCCTCAGCCACCTGAGGTCACTTCCCTGATTGTTCACTTCTGTCTTGTCATTAGCACTGATTACACTCACACCTGCTCACAATTATCTGGACTATAAGAACTCTCATGTCTCACTGCTCATGCTGGCTGCATTGTCTTTATGTTCTGTCTTGTTACTCTGTGTTCCTGAAGACTCTAGCTCTAGATCGTGTTCCTGTTCTGTTTATTGTGCCGTGTTTGGCCTTTTTGTTGTGTTTTGTTTACTTTTTGTTAATAAATTCTCTTTCCTGCACCTGGACCCAGATCCCCTCCCTCTCTCCGTGACAGAATGCAGCCATCTCAGATGGGTCCAGCGGGGAGGATTTTTTTTTGAGGAGGAGGCAACCACTCGCTCTGTTCCCAAAACAGGGGGGATGTCTTTCGAGGCGGCGTCGGCCGCACGTTTTGAATACATCTACGCCTGCCTGGCGATGGATGCCCGTAGCGCCGAGGCTATGCGGAAGCGCCCCTGCTTTGCGGCGGGGGTGGAGACGCTGTTTCGCGGGAAGGCAGCGGCGTCCGCTTTCTCGGTCCCCGACGCGGCGGTGACCGCGCCCTCTGTTCCTCCGTAATAAGGCTGAAGCAGGAGCAGTAATACCACGCAGCACATGTGCAAATACTAAACTAGCTGGGAACTCATTTCTGAAAATACTCCGCGTGCTTCGGCCATATTACGGCAGCAAACTTCCTTGACTATTACGCCGGAATGGGAGTGTAGTTCCTAATCTTATCAGCCTAGAAATTAGCAGCTTTGCATTTCCACTGGTACACGATATAACTACAGAAGAGTCAAGTTTTAAATACAACAAATATGGAAACTCGTTGGTCATTTTTGAACGTGATGCTATTGGTCTAATAGGATTCAATGATCTATGCTAACTATGCTAAAAGTGATATCGCCAGAACAGGAGAACGGTTGAATGGATTTCAAAACGGTAAAAATCAACTTATTAACTCGGGGGGAGTTGGAGAATGAGCCTATTTCCAAAAAAAGTGGAGTGTTCCTTTAAGAGAGACGTTGAGATGTCTGCTAGAGTCTGATCTGTGGCAGAAATCAGAAGAGCCCTCTACTGAGCCTCCTGCTGATGTTCTGTGTGACATAAGTGATAAGCTGTTTAAATCAAATGATTTTTTTGGTCAAAACCCATCATGCCTCAAGCTAATACTCTACCAGGATGCCTTTGAAGTCGTTAACCCTTTAGGCTCTGCAAGGACAAAACACAAGGTATTAGCTGTTTATGCATCACCGGCAAACTTGCCACTTCGTCTACGCTCAAACACAGACCACACGTCTCTTGTCTTACTGTACAGGGAGAAAGATTTTAAAGAGTTTGGTCATGCTAATGTGTTCTCTGAATTACTAGCAGACTTGAAAGAATTGGAGGACAGTGGGATTGTTGCATCAGATGAAAATAGAGTCAAAGGGACTTTGTTTTGCATTGCTGGTGATAATCTGGGTTCTCACTGTATTGGTGGCTTCACTGAAAACTTTAGTTCTTCTGCAGGTACTGACGAAATCTAAGTTTCAGGGTGCTGACCCAAATCTGTGTGGACCAGAACTTACCAAAGAGAACTACAACTCTGCTGTTGATTGCCTCCAGATTAACAATACACCAGACATCGAAGGAGTGAAGTTCAGGTCAGTGTTCAATTCAGTGAAATACTTCAATGTTTGTATGCCAGGCTTGCCACCATGTCTAGGTCACGATATCTTTGAGGGAGTTTTGGCACTGTATCTGAAGTACTTCATAAAGAAAAAAGCATGGTTCACTTACCTCCACTCTGAACTGACGCATCAAACAGTTTAATTACCATGCCTCTGATGCTTCTACAAAGCCATCTGAGGTCAGCCCTCAAGCAGCTAAACTCTCGGGACTAGGGTTGGGTATCGTTTGAATTTTATCGATTTCTATTCAGATTCCGATTCCACTTATAGATTCCAATTCTTTTCGATTCCCAGTTTCGATTCCAATTTAGTATAAAAAACAACAACAAACACAAAAGTCAAACATTAATATATCAAACATGTTTATTTGCAGTGCTTGCTTGCAACATATTTTATTACAGGGGTTCTCAACCTTTTTTATATCAGGGCCCCCCTTCTTCTCGGGTCAATTTTGTAAGGCCCCCTATGCCTGACATTTCCTCTAAAGGTGTTTATTTTTTAACCTTTTTTATTAACCTAAACATTTGTTTTGCCTTTATTTTTCTCCTGCATGTTATAAAAAATTCAAACAAACTTTAAATTAAAGCTATACTTTTTAATTTAAAAGAAAACCCTGTTCTCTAACTTTTTAACATGAATATACATATGCAGATTTAAAGCACCTAAATTATTTAATTCAGACATTCTTCACAACTTCAGAGTACTCTTTCTTAAGTGACTGAATATCTACTGTTTGTATTTATTATAAAACAAACATATAAATAAAAAATACAGTAAATACATTGTAAATCTGTTTATGCTGTTTAAACTATGCAAATATTTTGAAATTTCACACAAAAATACTCTGGATCAGAGCCTCGAAAGCATGAATATTTTGTGAATCAAGAGCGGACTTATGCGTGCCTTATGTACGACTCTAATATACAAGAATGAATACATTAGGCACACACGAGTTCGTTACTATAACTCTGATCATCTTTGCCTTTACATTAAAGGGAGGGCTTGTTTCATGCAGCCAAGAGATGAAGTAGATGCCTGTCTTCCCGCGGGGGTATAAGTTACTTTTATGTGGGCTTTTGCGGGATGAAATAACATATATTCCTTCTGGAGCGGGCGGGCGCGGGACTAAAACACCCATCCCTTGCAGATCTCTAAGATGAAGTTTGCGTGCAGCAGTAGCTTTGTCTTCGGTTTTAAAAAAGCGTAGACACACTTTTAAACGCTTACGGCGATCCATCTTGTACTAGACTGATGTTTACATTACCACACAAGGTCCTGGCAGATCACTAGATGAAAAAATGCACCCAGGAATCGAAACGAGGAATAGAAATTTTAATAAGTATCCAAATTTTTATCTTAAGTATCCGATTCCAGAATCGGAATCGATTTTCGATTCCCAACCCTACATGAGACTACATACAGGAGTCCTGCTTTACCAAACCAAGTCCTTGTACACCATGATTAAATTTACACAAATATGATGCAGAGTTATAAACTAACAGCAATGAGACTACATACAGGAGTCCTACTTTACCAAACCAAGTCCTTGTACAACATGATTAAATTTACACAAATATGATGCACAGAGTTAAGAACTAGTAGTTATGAGACTACATACAAAAATTATGTTGTAACAAATATATTTTGTAATGCTTAAATCCACTTGTAGCATTTAAAATGATTGATTTTGTCAGCAATTCATAATGGGCATAACACAAATAAATACCAGCTTGCACATTCACGAATATGATCTGTGAAGTGCACGTAATGCCTATTTATGGACTTTTTAATTTTTGTGTTAAAAGGGTGTTTTCTTTTAAGCCACACTAAATCAGCAGTTTTTCCTTCAAATGTGTTAAAAGAGTTTCTACAGAATGTTAGGTGAGCAGGCGTTACTTCACTTTAATTGGGGCATTCAGAACACATCAGATTTAGTTTCAAATACAAATGTGTTCTGAAATGAATGGATCACAATATGACTAATTTAACTATTCTACCATGTCAAACTAAATATTGTCCTCTTAATTAAGAAGCATTACACCATATTCATTATCCTTAAAACGTGTTGTAATAGTATATCATATTGACAGAGATTACCTTTGAATGTGTTCTTTTGTTTACACGCCAAGGAAGGTCAGCTCCTCCATAGTCGTAGGTTATCTCTTGGCCTTCAGAAATACTTCTAATTGCAAACAAACAGAGGTGTGGATTGCCATTCACCTCTATTTTCAACATTTTTGCATTAGGTTTCTTGTCATCATTTATTAGTCTACCCAGTGAACCATCATCATGAGATGCATCGATGCTGTAAAAAAAAAAAGTTATATAACATTTACACACATCATAGACATCAAGTAATCACAATGACTTTACTGCAGTGATATATTTTGGCGTTTTATTGCAATTCTTTCAACCTTAACTAATGCAGTGTGTAACTATTTATTTCTTAAAAGATCAAGCAAAAGGTAAGTAATATAATTAAAAACACTACAGGTAATAGACTAAGTGGTAATAAAACAAGTATTTTGCACTTACACTGCAGACACAATGCATAATGCACAGATCTACTCAAACCATCAGATTTTAAATGGGTTTGAATGGGTTAAACACACAAACAGAATAAAATTACATAATAAAAACTGTCCAAAAGCACTTCCTTTATAATCAAAGCTGGATTATTAAATGGGTCCTGACAAACTTAATTGCTTCTGATTAACTACTGTATTTAGGTGATCAGCAAACATGGCTACAATGCTCAATGCTGCAAAAACATTTTATAAACAGAAACCTTTAACCGTCTTGACAGAGAGTAAACAATTACACACAGGACCATTTAAAAGCTTAGTATCGAATAGATACCAAAGTAGCAGTATTTTTGTCCACAATAACTCACATGGTTCATTAATTAAATTGATGAAATGTAATTTTGGTTGTCATATCTAGATGCACTTCAAGTATATTGTACTTACCAATAATTTTTTCCATTGTGTTTAAAATGGTATCTGTATGGATTTGAGGTGTTTTTCAACTTGTTCTCCTCAAGCAGAGCTCCGCGATGCTCAACTATGAAGGATCCCTTGACAATTAAATGTTTTGCGAAAACACCACGTCCTGTTTTGAATAAGAAATATAAGAAGTTGATAAAACACTAAAGTTAGAAACTAATTAACCATTAAAAAACAGCTTTACAAGGCTTTATACACCCAACAATTCAAATTAGCCCATTATTTACTCACCCTCAAGGCATTAGGTGTACATGACTTCCTTCTTTCAAACAAATCCAATCAGAGTTATATTAAAAATTGTTCTGGCTCTTTTAAGCTTTATAATGCAATGGGCAGGCATTTCTACTCATCAGTCCAAAACAAGTCCAATAAAGTGCATATTCATAATAAAAAGTGCCTCACACGGCTCCAGGAGTGAATAAAGCCCTCCTGTAGCCAATCGATGTGTTTTGTAAAAAAAAAAAAAATAATAATAATCTATATTTAAAACATAATAATCTCTTTTCTCTAGCTTGCATTGACAGTTGTACACAGAAGCAGCTTTGGGCAGATTACATAGGACATCCAAGTCGCGCATGCATAAAACCCCGGAGCCGTGCGAAGCACTTTTTATTATGGATGGATGCAACTTGTTTTGGACTGATGAATAGAAACACCCACCCATGGAATAATAAAGCTTGAAGGAGCCAGAAAAAACTCTGATTGCATTCATCTGAAAGTAAGGAGTCATACACACCTAGGATGCCTTGAGGGTGAGTAAAAAATGGGCTACTTTTGATTTTGGGGTGAACTAACCCTTTAATGCTTTTTAAAAATATGTAACATCAATATTACAAAAAATAATTTAAAGATTCTAAAATTGTGACACTGGGAATGTGATGAGGTGGTACATTTCCAAAATAATGGTTTGAGACCTTCTGTCTGTAGCATGTCTGGACCCGTCACCCATCGCCCAAGAATCACACAACCACTAGATGATGAGATCCGATGACTTTTAATCTGAATGAAAACGAAGAGAGGTCATCAGTGGAATAAACGTACATCAACTTCTCTCACTCTGGTCACACTCAGAGATATTCACGGAGAGAAGTGAGCAACCCACGCGCTCGTCAGCATCACATACATTAGACTGACGTGATTACACAATCAATAAACAAAAAGAAACAACACATTTAAATAAAAAGAAATAATAATTCTGAATACATGTATTATCTGTGCTACAATACATAATGAGATTGATACTTTCAGCATACTACATTAACATATGCAATAGTGTATGTATTTATATTTTGTAACATAATACATTAGGAAAATTTATAATATATAAACTGTTTGTAAATATAAATCAATATTTCTTCACCTTATGTTCCAAAAATGAAATTAACATTCAATATAATTAGCACCGTTACACATGTAAACTACACCAGGTGCGTCTCAAGCCATTAACTCAGGCTATTTCCTTTTAACACACTTTAAGTGCAATATTTGCTCATTAACAGCAAATCGGACCTCTTTTCTTTATGAAACAACTATTTTAACAACATACCTGAATGAAAACGAAGAGAGGTCATCAGTGGAATAAACGTACATCAACTTCTCTCACTCTGGTCACACTCTGAGCAAAAAATGCTAACTAGTTAGTGTGACGGTCTCCGTCATTGAGCCTGTGAGATGTGATTGGCGGATCTACTTGCGGCAGTCTGCAGATTGAATGCACCTGCCCCTGCGCTCTGAGTGCTCCTTTAAAAGAGCGATCGTTGAGGCAAACAGAAATGGGGTTTTGGACTTTGGGTTGTATTAGGTTGGAGTCTGGTTAATTTCAGCACCTTTTACACTGCACCATCAGTACATTACAATGTTGCACTCAGGCACCTTGCGCTACACACTGATTCTGACGTATACAGGAATATTATTATGTTTCGTTGTTTCTTTTCAGTGAGTTATGTTTAAGTTGAATAAAGCCCTTTTCCAATTCGACCTTATGTTTCCGTGCGTCCCTCTTTTGTTGCTTCCCTTTGAGCCACGGGTTGTAACAAATTGGGGGCTCGTCCTCGTTTAATTTAGTAGCTACAAGAAAAATGTAACTTTGATTAATTGGTTTTGGGGACGCATGTGAATTAGTTTGAATCACGCCCAAGTTTGTTCAGTCGTCGTGTTAATCACCAATTGGTAAGTACATCTGTGCAATATTGTCTTTTGAACGTGAGTTTCCCTATTAGGAATAGCGGCATGTTTCTTTTGAGACGTGTCGTGTTTGTTTTTTTTGTGTAATGTTGCGATGAACGTGGGTAGTAGTATTTATCTCGGGGGCACATCCGTGGTGTTGAAAGCGTCGCTGGTCGTACCGGTTGCGTTTTCACCCAGCGGGCTATAGTGCGTAAATACCCCCCACAAGTAATCGCATGAAGACTAGGGTTGAGGTAGTTAGAATATTGGATAGGTAGTTAGAGGGATCTCTCGTTATTTGATTGCACAGTGTAAATTTAAATTGTGTTTTTTTTTGTGGTGAATTTTCATGGACGATTTTGATTTGTTTATTACTTCACCTTCTCATGAAATTTTAGAAAGATGTTCTAAGGAACAATTGTTAAAAATAGCGGAATATTATGAAATAGTGATTAAGGATAAAAGATTTGGTAGAGAAAATGTGAAAATTATTTTGAGAACGGAGTTGATTGGAAAAGGCTTTTTAGAGTCCAATATGGAGGAGTCAATAGCAGGTGCATCTAATTTACAAACGAATATGTCTTTTGAACAGCAAAAAGAGCTACTGCTTTTACAGATGGAGCATGAAAAATTAAAGCAACGCTCTGAGGGTAATAAATTGGAGCTGGAAAAAGCGAGACTTGAGGTGGAAACCCTTAAACTGAAACTGGTGAAAGAAGGTAGGCTGTCTAGCTCTGGTGAGAAACAAGGTATGTCTTTTTCGCTTACTTCAAGCTTAAAACTAGTTCCGAAGTTTAATGAAGAAGACCCTGACACCTTTTTTAACTTGTTCGAACGTATGGTAGAAATGAGGAACTGGTCAAATGATGATTGTGTAGCTTTACTTCAGTGTGTTTTAACAGGAAAAGCACAGGTAGCTTTCTCTTCAATGTCGATTGATGATTGTAGAGATTATGATAAAGTCAAATCTGTAATCTTAAAAGCTTATGAGTGCATACCAGAAGCTTACAGACAGCGTTTTCGTTTGCAGAGAATAGATGACGCCCAGACACATATAGAATTTGTTAGAGATTTGAGGAGAAACTTTAATCGTTGGTGTACAGCATTAGATATTAAGACATTTGAAGATTTAAGTCACTTGATGGTTTTAGAGCAATTTAAAAACTCACTCCCGACTCGTGTTGCTACATATATCAATGAGCACCATGTTGAAACTCCTGAGGAAGCGGCAATGTTAGCTGACGATTTTGTACTGACGCATAAATCCGCTTTTGTTGATGTACATGATCGTGATGTTCAGTCTGCTTCATTTGTAAAAACTCCATTTAAAAATGAGCGAGGGTTCACAGGAAAATTTGACCCGAGTAAGGTATGCAATTACTGTCGGGAGAAGGGGCATTGGAAGTTGGACTGTCCAGTACTTAAGAATAAAGATAAACAAACCATGTCATGTTCACTTGTTAACTCCGTTGTTTCCGTGTCATCAGCTCGGTCTGAAGAAGTAAAAAATCCGACATTTGGGGGTGAATTTTTGGCCTCTTACGCGCCTTTTATTTCAGAAGGTTGGGTATCTTTAGGAGAGGAAAATAAAGTTCCTGTGAAAATATTAAGGGACACTGGTTCGATGGATTCGTTCATTTTGGAGTCTGTTCTTCCTTTTTCTCCGCACTCGCATACTGGTGAGAGCGTGTTAATCAAGGGAATAGGACTGAATGTTTTGTCCGTGCCTCTTCATAAAGTGAAACTTCAGTCTGCGTTGATTCAAGGCGATGTGGTAGTAGGAGTACGGCCAGCGTTACCAATTGAAGGAGTTCATATCATTTTGGGAAACGGACTAGTAGGTGGGCGTGTTTGGGCTGACAGTTCACTGTTCTCGATAGTTATTGAAAATAAGAATGAAATTGAACGCCGTCAAGATGCCGCCTGTGTAGTAACTCGTGCAATGAAGCAGCGAGAGGATGAAATGATTCTTCAAAAGGAAATTCAGTCAAATAAAGTCTGCACTGATTTGTTTGTTCCTGACGTGTCTGCACTGTCTTTTCCTATGTCAGCAGAGGAACTTGGAAGTGAGCAACGACGCGATTCCTCTTTGGAGGTACTGTTCCAGAGTGCTGTTACTCCAACAGAAGTGGGTAACCTTGCTCGTGGGTATGTGGTCAGTGATGGAGTGTTGTTGAGGAAATGGATTCCTCACAAAGGTGACTTGGTTGGAGATCCTATTTTCCAGGTGGTGGTTCCTGATAATTTTCGACGTATGATTGAATTTGCACATGATCAAGCTGGTCATCAAGGTGGGCGAAAGACTTATGACCGCTTGTTGCGATATTTTTTTTGGCCGCGTTTAAAGCGGGACGTTTCTGCTCATATTAAGAACCGACTGGTTCAGGCAAGGGAACTTGCTAAAGTAAGTCTTCAGAAATGTCAACAAAACATGAAGCGGTTATACGGTCGAACAGTCGAATATAGAGTCTTTGACTCAGGAGATTAAGTTATGGTATCTCGGCCAATAGTATCTATTAAAACCTTATTATGAAAACGAAAGTAAGTCCGTGTCAAATCAGAAAACGTGGTAGCGGATGCGCTGTCACGTATTTCACATGCAACATAATGCATTTTTCTTTTCTGGTGTTCTGGGAGCTGTTTTTTTGTTTTGTTTTTAGATCACGTGACTTATGTTTTATATTTTGTTGCAGGTCTCTTTGCAGAGTCCCTGTCTTATGGAGAGGGGTGTGACGGTCTCCGTCATTGAGCCTGTGAGATGTGATTGGCGGTTCTACTTGCGGCAGTCTGCAGATTGAATGCACCTGCCCCTGCGCTCTGAGTGCTCCTTTAAAAGAGCGATCGTTGAGGCAAACAGAAATGGGGTTTTGGACTTTGGGTTGTATTAGGTTGGAGTCTGGTTAATTTCAGCACCTTTTACACTGCACCATCAGTACATTACAATGTTGCACTCAGGCACCTTGCGCTACACACTGATTCTGACGTATACAGGAATATTATTATGTTTTGTTGTTTCTTTTCAGTGAGTTATGTTTAAGTTGAATAAAGCCCTTTTCCAATTCGACCTTATGTTTCCGTGCGTCCCTCTTTTGTTGCTTCCCTTTGAGCCACGGGTTGTAACATTAGCATCATAACGAATTTAACAACATTCAGTGGCGGACTGGGACTAAAAAACAGCCCTGGGGTCCGTTCTTCGTACCTCGCTAACTAAGTTAGCTGGATTTGATTGTTGACGATTTGGCATGATCTTGGATTGTTTGGTTCTTCGAAGCTCATCCTGGACTTGCTGTCATAGCAACAGCTCTGCAAGCTTAAACCTGCTCTGGAGCAGGTTTATTTCATCAGGGTTTCTGCAGATATGAACAAGTCAAATTTAAGACTTTTTAAGACCTTTTTAATACCACCTTATATGAAATTTAAGACCGAAACCTGTAATGGAAATAGATATTATATTACATGCATATATGTAATATTTAATGTGTTTAATGTAAAAAGTAAACACAATTTCATGGCTGTCATAAATAATATTTATTACTACGATATACTGTGTACTTTTTAGGGCTGGGCGATTAATCGAAAAGTAATCGAAATCGACATTCAGAACCTATAATCGATCAAATTTTTCCAGGTCAATTATTTCAATTACTTTCCCTTTAAAAACACTACCACCTGTGGAATCACGTGACCCCGCTCTGTTACGTTACGTTATTCCGCCGACATTTCGATGGAGAGCTTAAACAGTATTTATACAGTAAAAAGTATTTACAGGATACACAAGAGAAATTTTATTTAGAAGAGATACTGCTTGGGGGGCGGAGCTGAGCAGCGACATGTGAAGACGTACTTTTTCGAGCTCTGCTTAGATTGAACATTAATCTAATTTTCATTCTCCCCTTCCTGTCTTGTTCGGTGCGAACGGGTTTCTAAAGACTTAGCCTCGAATTAAAAAGAAAAAAATAAGAGTGAAAGCTGCTCATAATGCCCAAATCTCATAAACCGAAGCCAGGGCCTGAAGCCTCAGGCTTGTCTGACACGGACCCAGGCGCGGAAGCGGGGTCAGGGTCGGATCTCGACGCAATCATGGCTGCCATAAAACAAACGGAAAGAAGCGTGCTGTCCAGGATCGAGTCGTCAGTAGCGGCGGCTGCAGGTGAATTGCACAAGAAAATAGACAGCCTGGCGAGTGATTTAAGGGAAGAAATCCAAAATGTGCACGCAGAATTCACGAAGGTAATTGGAGAAGTACAGACACAAAACGCCACATTTTCAACCCGCATTGGCGACCTAGAGGAGGAAGCTAACAACCAGGCTAATCGGAATGTAACTCTGGAAGCTAAAGTCAATGCGCTGACTGCACAAGTCACTCGGCTGGCAGATAAGACCGAAGATTTGGAGTCCCGGCAACGACGAGATAACTGCAGACTAGTTGGAGTCGAAGAGGGATTTGGGAATATAAGACCAGAGAAAGCCGTAGCTGAATTGTTGAAGGAAGCGCTCGCCCTTGACTATACGCCGACGCTCGATCGCGCGCACAGGAGCCTGCAACCGAGACCAAAGGATGGGGATGCCCCGCGGCCATTAATCGTCAAGTTCCACTACTTTCAGGAGAAGGCAGATGTTCTTCGGAAGGCCGCGAGTGCGGGTCCCATCACCCACAAGGGCAAGCGTTTCAACATCTACCCAGACTACTCGGCCGGCGTCAGAAAAAAGAGAGCCGCTTTCACGGAGGTGAGAAGGATGCTTCGCGGGTGCACGGGCGTGAAATACGGTCTCCTGTACCCAGCTACACTGAAGATCACCGCCCCAGCCGGCGAGCAGGTATCTTTCGAAGACCCGGTTAAGGCAAAGCACTACATCGAGACCAATCTGCGCCTACGGGAGACGGAGGGAGAGTGACAGTTGATTCACGGGACTTTAGCAGGTATCACGCTGCGTGTCAACTTTTAAGTTTGCACATGATATATTTTGACGGTAAATATCACCACACTACAGTTGGATGCACTTTTTGTTTGAACTATGGACAATGTCAAAGTACAATAATGTAAGGAAAGACAAAAACAAAAAACGGACTGATGATACACGACGAATAACCAAGCATAGCCTACTGCATTGTGCCGGGGTTCATGTAGACATCACTTGCCGTGGAAGATATCTTTTTCTTTGAATTACTGTTTCTCTTTTCTCCTTTCTGTGTTTTATTTAACTTTTTGTTATTATTTTCCTACCACGTGAATGCAAGTGTCGAATATTAAGTCTCAATCGGACACCTAAACCCTTTTATTTAATTTTTTAATGCCTCCCCCATTCTGTATTATTATTGTTGTCATTCGAGGGGATATCATTCAACTGTAGGTGTTAGGATTATATCAGCCTGTCACTAAATAAGAGCCAGCATACATGCAGCTTTGATAATATCGAGAGGAAAGCCCTACTATATTATGTTCTAAACTTTGCGGAGTTCAGGTCGGAGTTCAAGTTAGAGTAGACGTGTTATATGCATAGGAGAGAGTGTCGAGTTGTTAGGGCAGTCTTAGGTTTAAGCAAGACCAGCCCAGGAGTCCAGGACGGTAAGGGGTTTATTTATGTCTATATGTTTGTCAGTTTTCTTTTGGGTCTATTTGTGGTTTATGGTTTGACTCAGACATGTACTGAAACACATAGGAGCGGTCTATTTCAAAACGATGTACCATGGTACCATCTAATGTAAATAATCAACAAGGTGCAGTTTCGTTCATTAGCTGGAACGTTAAGGGACTGAATAATATGGTTAAACGGAGCAAGGTATTTAGCCATTTGAAATCATTAAAACCTGACGTAATATTGCTTCAGGAGACACATTTAAATATTAACTCCCAAAAAAGACTGAACTGTAAATGGATTGGACAGATATATCATTCATGTTTTAATTATAAAGCAAGGGGAACAGCAATTCTAATCAGGAAAGGGATTCCGTTTGAACACTCTGACGTAATTTCGGATGCAAATGGTAGATATACTATCGTGGTGGGCAAGCTTTTTAATACGCCCATAATAATAGCTAACATTTATGGACCAAATTGGGACAATGCACAATTCTTTACTAACTTTTTTTCAACCCTTCCCGACCTTAATTCCTACAAATTAATTCTCGGAGGGGATTTCAACTGCGTCCTCAATGCACAGCTAGATAGATCAAGTGCAAGGTCCAATGCTCTCTCATCAGCAGCAGTGGTTATTAATTCCTTTCTTCGTTTATATGGCTTATCAGACCCCTGGCGGTCAAAAAATCCAAATACGAAACAATTCTCCTTCTTTTCTCCGGTGCACCACAGTTACTCCAGGATTGACTATTTTGTTGTCGACAACCAGTTTCTCCCTTTGATTTCCAACAGCAAGTATCACAGTATAGTGATTTCAGATCATAGTCCAGTGCAGCTGGATCTAATTTTTCCAATCAATGTAGCTCCCCAACGAACTTGGCGGTTAGATCCGCAATTACTTTTATGTGAACATGCTAGAACGTTTCTTAATAGTCAGATTGACTTCTTTTTGGAGGTCAATGACACTCCGGACGTGTCAAGGGGAGTTTTGTGGGAATCTATGAAAGCTTACATCAGGGGCCAAGTTATCTCCTATGTGGCACATAGGAATAAAGAGCGTTCTAAAAAACTTAAAGAGCTGGCTGATAAAATTGCGGATGTTGACAGGCGTTATGCTACTTTACCTACTCCAGATCTTTATAAGGAGAAACTACTGTTGCAAACTGAATTTGATACATTTATGACATGGAAAGCCGAAAAAAATATTCTAAAATCCAGACAGGTATATTATGAACATGGAGATAGAGCAGGTAAGCTCCTAGCTCTCCAACTTAAACAACAGGCAGCAGAACAGATGATCCCTGGAATTAATATAGGCGCTGACTCTGTATCACAGAGCCCTCGTGTCATTAATGACCAGTTTAAGCAATATTATTCTACTCTATATCAATCAGAGGTAGACTGTACCATATCTGAGATTTACTCGTTTCTTGACTCGCTCGATATCCCAAAACTCTCTCCAGAGACACAGTCACTTCTGGAGCAGCCATTGTCGCTCGAGGAAATAGTGGGTGCCATTAGGTCAAGTCAAGTAGGAAAAGCCCCAGGCCCGGACGGATTCCCAATAGAGTTCTACAAAGAATTCTCTTCGAAACTTGCACCTATACTTAAATCGGTTTATGATGAATCCTTGGTCAATGGGAAATTACCGCAAACGCTTACCCAGGCTACGATTTCAGTTCTACTAAAAAAAGACAAGGATCCTTTGCAATGTAGCTCATACAGGCCAATAAGCCTCCTGTGCTGCGACTATAAAATTTTAACGAAAACTCTTGCACGACGCTTAGATCAGATAATTCCCACAATTATTAATGAGGACCAAACAGGTTTTATCCCCGGGCGGCAGTCTTTTTTTAATATGAGAAGATTATTTAATGTGATATTTTCCCCCCATTCAACTGTACAACCTGAAGTTATTATAAGCCTTGACGCTGAAAAGGCGTTTGATAGAACTGAATGGACCTATCTTTTCGCAACCTTGGATAAATTCGGAATGGGGCCCACTTTCTGTAAGTGGATCAAAGTTCTATATTCAACACCTATGGCGGCAGTCAGGACGAATGGCCTGATTTCTGATTATTTTTCGCTCCACAGAGGTACAAGGCAGGGTTGCTGTTTGTCGCCCTTCCTATTTGACATTGCAATCGAGCCACTGGCAATTGCTATCAGATCAGATAACAGAATTAAGAGCATATCCAGAGGTGGAATAAATCACAAAACCTTGCTTTATGCTGATGATTTGCTTTTGCAAATATCAGACCCAATTGAAAGCGTGCCCCACCTTCTCCACTGGTTGAAAAAATTCAGTAGCATATCAGGGAACTTGTCGAAATCTCTACTATTTCCATTGAACAACCTGGCAAAACAGATATCTCATGACCATTTCCCTTTCAAAACTGAAAAGGATAAATTCACTTACCTGGGAATAAAAATAGCAGGCTCAATTAAAGCTATATTTCAGTACAATCATAGATCGATCCTAGATCGTACCAAGACCGACTTTGATAGGTGGTCAAAATTACCACTCTCACTAGCAGGACGGATAAATGCGGTGAAAATGACTGTAATGCCCAAGTTTCTCTACTTATTTCAGATGATTCCTATGTATCTCCCTAAATCCTATTTTGACCAACTAGATCGTTTCATTTCTTCGTTCATATGGAATAAAAAACCTGCACGTATAAAAAAGGCAAGCCTGGAGAGAGCTAAGCCTGACGGTGGCTTGGGGTTACCTAACTTTTTATTTTACTACTGGGCAACTAATATTGTCAAACTGACATATTGGATCACGACATTCGCGGATAAGGAGGGTCCGATTTGGGCTGATATGGAACTGAGAGCTACACTCCCAGTCTCCCCAATCTCAGTTTTAACTGCCCCTCTCCCACTGAATATTAAAGCATCTGAATTGAATTCAAATGTAGTGGTTCAAAATTCAATTAAGATATGGGGTCAGTTCAGAAAACATTTTAATATGACAAATATATGTAGTTTCTCTCCAATAATGTTTAACCATCTTTTTGCTCCATCCCAAATAGATCAGGCATTTGCAGTATGGCATAGATGCGGCCTAGTCTACTTTCAAGACCTCTTTACTAATGATGGCTTTGCCTCATTTAAATTTTTATGTGAAGACCATAGTTTACCAAAGTCTCATTATTTCCGATATCTTCAAGCCCGGAGCTTTGTCTCTAAACTTTTTTCAGGGTATCCATCTCCACCTCCCAAAGACCTGTTGTATTTGGTCCTTAATGTGAATCCACTCAATAGAAGAGCAATATCCAAAATATATACATTAATTCTAAATAGTGGTCCTCATAATTGGGACAAAACTAAGGTGGCATGGGAGGGAGACATTGGAGAAACAATACCAGAGGATACCTGGAAAAGGACTATACAACGCATACATACGTCTTCTCTTTGTATTAGACATGGCCTGATTCAGTTTAAGATTGTCCATAGGTTGCATTACTCTAATGACAGACTGGCAAAATTGTACCCTAATGTTGAACCAAACTGTCCTAGATGTCAATACTCTCCCGTTTCCTTGGGACACATGTTTTGGTCATGCCCATCTCTGTACAACTTCTGGTCTTCAATTTTTCAATCACTGTCTGCCATACCTGGTAAAACACTGCAGCCTGACCCTTTAATAGCCATCTTCGGTGTGATTAGTGATGAGATGAACCTGTCCCGCCTCCACAAAGATGCAATTGCCTTTGCATCGTTACATGCCCGTCGTCTGATACTTTTAAACTGGAATGGGAAGAACCCTCCTGTCTATATTCACTGGATTAGAGAGATAATGTCAGGGTTGGTTCTGGAAAAAACCAGGTATGCTGTACGTGGGTTGGAGGACAAATATGATAGGACCTGGTCGCAATTCATAACCCATATCAAGAGCCTGCCTTTCGCTTGACTTGCTGTTTCTAGTGATTCATCTTCCTTATGCTAATATGCTGTTGATACCAGTTTTCCGTATTAGAGCTCCAGTCAGTATTCAATGTTAGTATCATTACAACGATCTGAGTCTTTTTTTTTTTTTTTTTTTTTTTTTGCTTGCTTTGTTTCTGTTTTTTCTTTGTTTCTTGTGTAGATGTTTTTGTTACCTGTTTACTATGTGAATGTCTAAGTTGATATGTCTGAGGGGATGCTGCCTGGATTGGGTGGGGGGTGGGGGTCGGGTTTCGCAACTTCTGTAAGAAATCCCTGAACAACTATTTGTATGTTTTCAATTTTGGAAAATGATAAATAAAGTTGTAAAAAAAAAAAAAAAAAAAAAAAAAGAAGAGATACTGCTTATTTTCTACTTTTAATATGAAAAACATTGAAAATAATTTATTTTGTTTCCAAAAGTGCAAGTTATTTATTTTCACTAATTTAAGAAAAATGTGGCTTTTCATTTTAAGCAATGTGTGCTTTAATTTAAGTTGTTCAACACTGAAGGTCAATAAATAATCAAAGATAGCAGATGTGTTTCCTTCAATTAATTTTAAATCAAGTAATGTACCCTTCATTCAAAAATCTCTCACTTGTAATATGTGAGCATATTTACTGTACAAAACTTGCCATTGAACTATGAGGGCAAAAAAAAAAAAATAATATATAAATATAATATAAATATAATTCAATATAATTTAATTAATAAATAAAATAATCGTTCATTAATCGTAATCGAGTTAAAATGTTCAATTAATCGAGATTTTGATTTTAGGCCAAATCGCCCAGCCCTAGTACTTTTCATATCAGCAGATAATATTCCACACAAAAAATGCCCATAAAAGTACCACTAGAAATATCTGACGTAAAAAAAAAAAAATTCTGAAGCAATATTTTCATCAGTACTCTATTAGCTTTTACATCTTAAATCTGCATATTTGATTTACCTTTATAAAGGCTTTTTTTTTTTTTTTTTTTTTTTACTTTTGAAATGTATGCATTACCTTTCAAATTTATTTTATGAATTTATCAATAAATTCTAAATGGCTGTTAGCAGTGAGATTACATAATTTACACTGCAAAATAAAAAGTGAGATTAATGTTTTAAATACATTTATTTATTTCTAAATATATACATTAGAAATGTTGGGTGTGGAGGCATACTTTTAAACACACTAAACCACCAGCAGGTGGCGGTAAGTCACTTCATGAGCGAGTTATTTCAACTGATTCGAGCAAAACGCTGAATTATAGCAAAACGTTGCTAGGAGAATGCTTCTGCTAATGTTGCATATTGTCTAATAAGTAAGTAACTACTTGACTAACTACTTTTTTATTGAGCTAAAATTAATGTAACATTTGTAATTGTGAGAATTTTCAGCAAAAAGCTCACTTGGTATATTTCTGAACAATGTCATGTTATAAATAAACTTTACATTTGAAATTTTTACCTCAGTGTGTTTATTTAGAGTGCGGTTACATTTGTTTATAAGTATGTCTCAAATAGACCAGAAATACACACATATCCATTATCAATTTCTGTTTACATTGAATGTATAAAAATAGGAATCTTTCTTGCCTTTTGATGCTTCGCTAGTTGTTTTTGTCACTTCAGTTTTAATCAGGTGGTTTGTTCGGTCGGGCAAGTAAAAATTTTTAAAAGGATTTCGAAGGCTGGCGGTCAGCTAGCTCGACCTAACTTATATATCTTATTATTATTGATAACATTATATACAGAAAAAGGTAGTTTGACCAGTATTCTGCTACTGCGATTCTGTCTGAAGACGCAGTAACTTCCACAGAGGGAGAAAAAAATCTAGTTGTTAGCAACTGGCCTTAGCCAAGCCCTATATTCAGTTTTTTCAAGCTAAGTATCACTAAACTTGCACTTCCCCATAGCTAAAAAGTTAAATCCATTTTACTTCTGCGGTACAATCCGAGAGAGACTCGCGCCAATAACAGAAAGCTGATTGGCTATTGCATGCTGGTCTCATTTGTAGTTTAAATGCAGCAAACTATATTTGGACCAGTGAAATAAAGAACTACAACACCACGGAAACAACAGAAAGAGAATTTAAATAAGCTTTAGAGGTAGCGTTACATGGACATCGGAAAAATAAGACCTGTGTCAAATTATTTAAGACCTAGAACAGCGAATTTAAGACTTTTTAAGGCCTAAAATTTTGATTTAGAAATTTTAGACTTTTTAAGACTTTTTAAGACCCCGCGGAAACCCTGTTCATGTAAACAGGATTTAGGCTGCGCTCCTGGCGGGTTATGATTGGTTGAAATGGCGAGGTCACATCTGATTGGTTAAAGAGCACGACTGACGCGGACTGACTCACGTGGGAAAAGAAAAGTATCTTGCAAGAAAGTGTAGGCCTATATATATGACAGGTTCCAAAAAATATTTGGCAGCACAACTGTTGATATTATCCAACATTGATCATTCTAATAATAAATCAGCATATTAGAATGATTCCTGAAGGATCGTGTGACACTTAAGACTGGAGTAACAGCTGATAAAAATTCAGCTTTTCATCACAGGAATAAATTCTATTTCAAAGTATGTTAAAATATATTAAAAAAACAAAAACATTATTTTATTTTGTAAAAACAATTTGCAATATTACTGTTTTTTCTGTATTTTTAATCAAATAAATGCAGTCTTGATGAGCATAAGAGACTTCTTTAAAGACTATTACAAGTCTTACTGACCCCAAACTTTTGAACGGTATTGTATAAAAATATAAATAAAATAACATATCAAGGAAAAAACATGTAACATGGGCAGCATTAACGCATTTAATTTGTTCACTACTTTTTGCCAGCCCTCTCTCCTTGCTTTTCCAGTCTTTGCAGTGTTCCCTTGCGTTTTAATTAAACTCTGAAACTCCTGAAAACCCTCAATCAAGAGTTCTTGCTCTGCTGCAGAAAAATACTGAGCGCGCTCCTTCGTCATGTTCGCCGACCAATCAAAGAGTTGCCGATCAATGTTTCTACTATCGATACGTAGCCCCTTTTAAGCCACCCAGTGATCTCAAATAACTTCATCCAGCTATACTAATCATCAACAACAGGTGCGTTCGGAGAACCGGAATAGCGAGCTCATAGTTAGCGCGATGATTTGATCTTGGATGTAGTAAGCGAGGTACGAAGAACGGACCCCTGGACTTTGACTCAGCTCAGCCCACAACAACAGATGTGTGTGAAAGCTAATCAGCAGCTTTCAAAATAATCAAAATACTTAAATCTTAACCCATGATGTTTTACCTTCCAAATTATAGAATTATCTCTGATTTTGACTAAAAGATGTGTTAAAAGCATAGTGTAGAATACTCACAGAACAGCCCTCTTTAATGTCTCTCTGCTAAAAAAATATGCAGATGAGGTGACTACCTAAAACATACAAAAACAAATGGTAGAAATGGCATGCAATCTTAAACTATATTTATTACTTGCTAATCTCTTAATTAATTTGTGCAAAAAATACGGCTCTGCAAAAACTGTTCATCTAACCAAGTCAAAAAAATCATGTTTCCAGCTAAAAAGTATTTTTGATCTTGTTTTGAGACTTATATACTAAGCAAGAGCAGAAGAGGTTATATTATTAATCTTATTTTGAGTATATTTGTCTTATTTTGAGAATTCTTAGCAAATTCTTGTTTCATTGGCAGATTATTTCACTTAATTTAAGAAGCTTTCGACTAACCTAACCCTTAAAATACTTGATTTTAGTCGAAAACTTCTTAACTTAAGTGAAATAATCTACCAATGAAATAAGACAAATCACACTTGGTAAGAATTCTAAAAATAAGGCATATATACTCAATATAAGATTAATAATCTAACACCTTATACTCTTGCTTAGTATCCATAGGGACCATGTGACGTCACTGTGCTTTATCGCCGCCATTTTTGTGACCGCGCCACCTGTTTCAGTCTATGGTCACAGCAGCCACAACTACCAGAGGAAGATCAACAAAACTCCCAGAATGTTCACAACAAGGATACAATATGCCCAAGATCTGTTGTTCTGTACGCTGTAACAACAGTCATCAGAAAAAACCTAACTACAGTTTTATTCGTTCTTAGCAGTGCTTGAAGTGGGTCGGTATGCATATAGCCTTTAGCGTACCAGTGTCATTCACGCAGGTGCTTTTCACAGCAAGGGTGTTTTTTCGTCACAATAAGAGTAGTGGAATAATAATTAATTATTGACTAAGATTGTGAATCAGTACATTAATAAGAAAATAATGCCTTAAAATGAAAAGAAGCATTTTTTTTGCAATTACATCATTTTGAACCGATCAATTCATAAGTCCAAAGATTTAGTAAACAAGAAAGCATTAGAACAGCAAGTTCAAAACAGTGCTAATGCAGAGAATAGTGACTTACTGTCACACCCCCGGACTTTCTTGTTTGGTTTTTCCCATTTTCCCCGCTGTTCTGAGTGTTTTGGTTTCTCCGTCATTGTCTGCACCTGTCTGTGTAATTAGTCTGTGTGTATATAAGGTGTGTGTTTCCCCTGTATTCTTGTCGGTCTTTAATGTTATATGGATGTCTTACCCTGCTGTTCCTGTGTCTGCTTGTATTCCGTTGGATTTATTAAATATTCGTCTTTTACTACGTCGTTGTTCGTGTGTTCCTGCCTACATCGTGACAGAAAGACCGACCGAAACAACAGTTATTTTGCGTGTTCACCTCCGTTTTGTTTCCCGTTTGTTTTTTCCAGTCCTTTTTGTTTCCGTTGTGTTTCCCCATGGATTCCTTTTTACGTCCAGAGTTCATCCTGCTACGGCTGAAGCAGGGGGAATTACCGCTCGAGGGATACACGTTAATGTTTCAGCTCGTAGCTCAAACCACCAGCTACTCGGACGACGCGCTCTGTGCATTCTATGACGCAAGTCTCAATGGTGCTCCTGTGTTGTCCTCGTGCTCGTGAAGGTGGGTGTCCAGGCGTGCTCAAACGGGCTGTCGGTCACTCGCTGCCTTCTGAGAGATAAGAGACAAAGGATTAGAACCAGTACGATCAGCATTGAGACAGTTGTCTGTCGAAGTGTCTGTGGTGGTGGCTTTTAAAGCCACTTGATGATCACCAGCAGCTGTGACCGATCAGCCCATGATGAGGACGTGCAGGTGTGCTGCGTTGGTTGCCAGGGCGACGCTGATGAGCCCAGAGAGACTCGTCACATCCCCCCCCCCCCAAGCGTCGTTCTGGCCCTGGGAACGAGAGTAGACAGTAGGGGTGAGATAAGGGGTGGGTGGGGAATGACCCCTGACAGACCTGCAAAAGCTGTCCACATCCGTGAGAGTCCATCAGCGTTGGCGTTGGCGGCCCGATGTCGCACTTCTAGGTGGAAGTCCTGGAGCGCGAGGAACCAGCGGGTCACCCTGGCGTTGGTGTCCTTGGCCCGGGCCATCCACTGTAGGGGGGCATGGTCGGTCACCAGGGTGAACTTACGGCCGAGAAGGTAGTAACGCAGCTCCAGGACTGCCCACTTGATGGCCAGGGCCTCCTTCTCGATGGCGGCGTAGTTCTTTTCTGCCTTGGACAGCTTCCTGCTGATATAAATGATGGGATGCTCCTCACCTTCCTGGATCTGTGACAGGACGGCTCCTAGTCCGGTATCGGAGGCATCCGTCTGCAGCAGGAAGGGGCAGCCGAAGTCGGGAGCGCGGAGCACCGGCGTCGAGGAGAGGGCCGTCTTGAGCCGAGCGAAGGCCTCCTCCGTGGCTGTCGTCCAACAGATCTTCTCTGGCTGCCCCTTCCTGGTCAGGTCTGTCAGGGGGGCGGCTAAAGAGGAGAAGTTGGGGATAAAACAACGATAGTACCCCGCCAACCCCAAAAAGGCTCGTACCTGGGACTTCGTCTGGGGCTTTGGAGCGGACCGGATCGCCTCCACCTTCTTATCTTGGGGTCGGATGAGCCCACGACCGACCTGGAAGCCCAGATACTTCGCCTCTGATAGTGCTAGGTGGCATTTGCGGGGGTTGGCGGTTAGTCCAGCCCTCCGGAGCTCCGAGAGCACCCTCCGCAGACATTCCAGATGTTCGTCCCATGCCTCGGAATGGATGACGACGTCATCTAAGTAGGCCGCCGCGTATGCTTGGTGGGGCCTCAGAATGATGTCCAGCATGCGCTGAAATGTGGCAGGCGCTCCATGCAGGCCGAAGGGGAGGGTCCGGTACTGCCAGTGGCCACTAGGGGTAGAAAAAGCAGTTTTTGGTTTAGCAGAGGATGTTAGTGGTACCTGCCAGTATCCCTTTGTTAGATCCAGGGTGGAGATGTACCGGGCCCTCCCCAGGCGGTCCAATAGCTCGTCGACCCGAGGCATGGGATAGCCGTCGAATTCGGAGACTTCGTTGAGGCGGCGGAAGTCATTGCAGAAGCGGAGGGTGCCATCCGGCTTGGGTACCATCACAATGGGGCTGGACCATGGGCTGCGAGATAGTTCGATTACCCCCAACTTCAGCATTTCCTGGATTTCATCCTCTATAGCCTGCCGACGAGCTTCCGGGACTCGGTAGGGCCGTTGCCTGACGATCACTCCAGGGGGCGTCCTGATGTCGTGGTAGGTGACGTTGGTCTGCCCGGGCCTGGAGGAGAACACATCCTGGAACTGACTGACCAGGTGCTGCAGCTCGGTCTTCTGGGCAGCCGACAGGTGGGGATCCATGTCGACAACCACGGGATCGGTGAGACTGAGGGCGGCGAGCTGGTCCCGGGTCCCTTGCCATTTCTTCAGTAAGTTGATATGATATAACTGCTCTGCTTGTCTCCGTCCAGGTTGGCGTATCCGGTAGGTAACTGGTCCAACCTTCTCCACCACTGTGTATGGGCCTTGCCAGGTTGCCAGGAATTTACAAGCGGAGGTGGGGACCAAGACCATCACCCTGTCTCCCGGTTGGAACTCCCGTGGTTGGGCTGCCCGATCGTAGTGGCGTTGTTGGGCCTGCTGTGCCTTGCTGAGATGCTCCCGGACTAATGGCATGACACGGTCAATCCGTTCCCTCATCTGTTTGACGTGCTCGATGACCGTGCGGTGGGGGGCAGGCTGCTGCTCCCAAGCTTCCCGAGCGACATCCAGCAGCCCCCGTGGCTGGCGGCCGAACAGGAGCTCAAAGGGGGTGAAACCAGTTGAGGCTTGGGGGACCTCACGGATGCCGAAGAGGACGTAGGGCAGTGGTTCTCAACCTTTTTTGGGCCAGCGCCCCCCTAACCATTATCCATGTTCCTTACCGCCCCCCAACACGCCCCTCCACCACCCCGCCGCAAAAAATGGCTAAATGTCTTGCTTGAATAGCCTATATGTTGATTATATTTTGTTTTTATTTTCTTCTTCTCATTTTATTATTATTATTAGTAGTAGTAGTATTATATGATCTATAAAATTGAAGTCCAAGTAACAGATTTGGTTTGACTGGAGTGCTATAATATTATCACTATAGTTTCCCAGAGAGAGAGAGTAAAAAAAAACCGTGTGAAGTAGAAATAATGAATATATGAAGGTTTAAGAAATGCAACGGTTTTTGACATTAAAACTTTAATTTTGTATATGGCAAACAACTGCCAAACAGCAAACATCAGTAAATAAGCAGTGTTCTTGTTTTCAGTGGAGAACAAAAGCATCAGTGGAGACCAATAGCTAGAAAAAAATAATGAAAATGTTTATACAGAATAAACGCAGAATATGAAAATATTTATACGCAGAAATGTATTTTGCCGTGCATATGATACGTGTTTGGCGTGCATATAATACGTAATTTTCGCGTGTATATTTTAAGCAATGTCTTGCACTACGTATGCACGCCAAAGTCAATTTCTGCGTATAAATAGTATGCCAAATAGTAACAAAAACACGTGGTAGTGATACGCACTTCCTTGAGATCTTGTTGGAGCAAGCTGGAACAATTTAATGGACAACGTAGCCTATATATTATTTGAACTTTCAAAAACGAACTGGCTACATTGCTTTAAAAGTTAGTGTGAGCCCTGCGCTTGGTGTTTTTCTGCCAGTTTCTTCACGGCGGGTTCCAGAGAAGTTAGTTTCAGTCTTAGTGCGCCTGAGTCATGTAAATCCAAGCGATTGCGGTACTTAGACTGCATGTGGATTACCTGGCTGAATCCCTGCTCAACGAGATACGTTGTGGGAAAAGCAAGAATCAACAGCCTCGTTTTTTGCCAGAGAGCCGGGTAACGCTGGGCATATTTGACCCACACGTTGCACCAGCCAGAGGTGCGGAAAATAGCCCGCGCTTCGTCGTCGCACTGGATGTCGACAAGATGCTCCTGAATATCGGTCTCGCATTCGGTTACATCTGCCTGAAAAGGCTGCACTACCCAGGCGGGAACTTCAAGGTTAAGGAGGTCCCTGAAGCGGATCTCCATGTCGGCCTTAACCATCCTCAAGTGGTCAGATTAAACAAGGAGGAGGTCATCGGTAAGAGCCTCAGACACCTGTAAAAATTCATAGCTACCATCACAATTTTTTACAAAGAAACAATTTATTTATTTTTTTACAATTTTAATTTAATATTTTAGGGTCGTGCGTGTTACCCAGATGGTGTTTTGTGTTTGTGTGTAAGTCTATGAGCCTGTCCACCAGCCTTAATGTAACAGCCATGTATAAAAGACAAATGTAATGAACGGGGATTAGGGATAGCGACAGCAATAATTTTGATCGATTAATACAAATTAAATAAACGGTTTAAAAAGTAACTTTTTAAAAAAAAAAATTTTTTTATTAACTTGTATGTAAATTTATTCATTTTAAATCCAATTAAAAATGTAAAGCCTACCTAACAGCGGAAACAACTTAAAATAGGCTAGGTCTACTCCTCATTTATGGTTAGGCTAAAAGAGCAAGACATCATTTGAAACTTTTTTTTATATTTGTACACTGACAATAATAGCAGAGCATTATGCTTTGTTAAAATAAACAAACAAAAAAAACAGGGTGCCCTTCTGCCGTCTTAATTTTCGTGAACTTTTGTAGAGCGAATCACAAAAATTAACTGAAAAATCAGTATAGCCTGCTACTTGTCGCATTTTTTTTATTTCTTTCGTATTGTTAGTCTTAATTATAAACATATTTCGCGTGTTTATTCATTTTGTATAGGCTATAATTTTTCTAGTTTTTCTTCACAGAAGCTGCAGGTGAAATAAATACAATTGTATTTTATATGTTAGGCTAATTATAGTAATTACTGGATACACACAAACACACACACTTATACAGATATTTAGCGTTTTTTTTTTTTTTTAATAGATCACCTTGGTCAGCTGTGGAAAATGCGCAAACTGCCTCCTGCCTATACTCTGCCTGTACAGATTTAGCCTGGAGGTGAGACTGTGGATGACCGCCTTGCATTGGACCAGAGTGACGTCTTTTCCTTGAAGCTTTATTGTGGCTTCGTTCATTTTCTCAAAAAAGTCTGCGAGATACATTATGTCGCAGCGGCTGGATGACACCCTTTCTCCGAGAGCGGCATCAACCTCCTCCAGGTACTCAACTATGCTGTCAAACAGCTCACAAAAACGGACAAGACAGTTACCCTTTGACAGGCTATATGCATACCGACCCACTTCAAGCACTGCTAAGAACGAATAAAACTGTAGTTAGGTTTTTTCTGATGACTGTTGTTACAGCGTACAGAACAACAGATCTTGGGCATATTGTATCCTTGTTGTGAACATTCTGGGAGTTTTGTTGATCTTCCTCTGGTAGTTGTGGCTGCTGTGACCATAGACTGAAACAGGTGGCGCGGTCACAAAAATGGCGGCGATAAAGCACAGTGACGTCACATGGTCCCTATGGATACTAAGCAAGAGTATAAGGTGTTAGATTATTAATCTTATATTGAGTATATATGCCTTATTTTTAGAATTCTTACCAAGTGTGATTTGTCTTATTTCATTGGTAGATTATTTCACTTAAGTTAAGAAGTTTTCGACTAAAATCAAGTATTTTAAGGGTTAGGTTAGTCGAAAGCTTCTTAAATTAAGTGAAATAATCTGCCAATGAAACAAGAATTTGCTAAGAATTCTCAAAATAAGACAAATATACTCAAAATAAGATTAATAATATAACCTCTTCTGCTCTTGCTTAGTATATAAGTCTCAAAACAAGATCAAAAATACTTTTTAGCTGGAAACATGATTTTTTTGACTTGGTTAGATGAACAGTTTTTGCAGAGCCGTATTTTTTGCACAAATTAATTAAGAGATTAGCAAGTAATAAATATAGTTTAAGATTGCATGCCATTTCTACCATTTGTTTTTGTATGTTTTAGGTAGTCACCTCATCTGCATATTTTTTTAGCAGAGAGACATTAAAGAGGGCTGTTCTGTGAGTATTCTACACTATGCTTTTAACACATCTTTTAGTCAAAATCAGAGATAATTCTATAATTTGGAAGGTAAAACATCATGGGTTAAGATTTAAGTATTTTGATTATTTTGAAAGCTGCTGATTAGCTTTCACACACATCTGTTGTTGTGGGCTGAGCTGAGTCAAAGTCCAGGGGTCCGTTCTTCGTACCTCGCTTACTACATCCAAGATCAAATGACACATCCAAGATCAAATCATCGCGCTAACTATGAGCTCGCTATTCCGGTTCTCCGAACGCACCTGTTGTTGATGATTAGTATAGCTGGATGAAGTTATTTGAGATCACTGGGTGGCTTAAAAGGGGCTACGTATCGATAGTAGAAACATTGATCGGCAACTCTTTGATTGGTCGGCGAACATGACGAAGGAGCGCGCTCAGTATTTTTCTGCAGCAGAGCAAGAACTCTTGATTGAGGGTTTTCAGGAGTTTCAGAGTTTAATTAAAATGCAAGGGAACACTGCAAAGACTGGAAAAGCAAGGAGAGAGGGCTGGCAAAAAGTAGTGAACAAATTAAATGCGTTAATGCTGCCCATGTTACATGTTTTTTCCTTGATATGTTATTTTATTTATATTTTTATACAATACCGTTCAAAAGTTTGGGGTCAGTAAGACTTGTAATAGTCTTTAAAGAAGTCTCTTATGCTCATCAAGACTGCATTTATTTGATTAAAAATACAGAAAAAACAGTAATATTGCAAATTGTTTTTACAAAATAAAATAATGTTTTTGTTTTTTTAATATATTTTAACATACTTTGAAATAGAATTTATTCCTGTGATGAAAAGCTGAATTTTTATCAGCTGTTACTCCAGTCTTAAGTGTCACACGATCCTTCAGGAATCATTCTAATATGCTGATTTATTATTAGAATGATCAATGTTGGATAATATCAACAGTTGTGCTGCCAAATATTTTTTGGAACCTGTCATATATATAGGCCTACACTTTCTTGCAAGATACTTTTCTTTTCCCACGTGAGTCAGTCCGCGTCAGTCGTGCTCTTTAACCAATCAGATGTGACCTCGCCATTTCAACCAATCATAACCCGCCAGGAGCGCAGCCTAAATCCTGTTTACATGAACAGGGTTTCCGCGGGGTCTTAAAAAGTCTTAAAAAGTCTAAAATTTCTAAATCAAAATTTTAGGCCTTAAAAAGTCTTAAATTCGCTGTTCTAGGTCTTAAATAATTTGACACAGGTCTTATTTTTCCGATGTCCATGTAACGCTACCTCTAAAGCTTATTTAAATTCTCTTTCTGTTGTTTCCGTGGTGTTGTAGTTCTTTATTTCACTGGTCCAAATATAGTTTGCTGCATTTAAACTACAAATGAGACCAGCATGCAATAGCCAATCAGCTTTCTGTTATTGGCGCGAGTCTCTCTCGGATTGTACCGCAGAAGTAAAATGGATTTAACTTTTTAGCTATGGGGAAGTGCAAGTTTAGTGATACTTAGCTTGAAAAAACTGAATATAGGGCTTGGCTAAGGCCAGTTGCTAACAACTAGATTTTTTTCTCCCTCTGTGGAAGTTACTGCGTCTTCAGACAGAATCGCAGTAGCAGAATACTGGTCAAACTACCTTTTTCTGTATATAATGTTATCAATAATAATAAGATATATAAGTTAGGTCGAGCTAGCTGACCGCCAGCCTTCGAAATCCTTTTAAAAATTTTTACTTGCCCGACCGAACAAACCACCTGATTAAAACTGAAGTGACAAAAACAACTAGCGAAGCATCAAAAGGCAAGAAAGATTCCTATTTTTATACATTCAATGTAAACAGAAATTGATAATGGATATGTGTGTATTTCTGGTCTATTTGAGACATACTTATAAACAAATGTAACCGCACTCTAAATAAACACACTGAGGTAAAAATTTCAAATGTAAAGTTTATTTATAACATGACATTGTTCAGAAATATACCAAGTGAGCTTTTTGCTGAAAATTCTCACAATTACAAATGTTACATTAATTTTAGCTCAATAAAAAAGTAGTTAGTCAAGTAGTTACTTACTTATTAGACAATATGCAACATTAGCAGAAGCATTCTCCTAGCAACGTTTTGCTATAATTCAGCGTTTTGCTCGAATCAGTTGAAATAACTCGCTCATGAAGTGACTTACCGCCACCTGCTGGTGGTTTAGTGTGTTTAAAAGTATGCCTCCACACCCAACATTTCTAATGTATATATTTAGAAATAAATAAATGTATTTAAAACATTAATCTCACTTTTTATTTTGCAGTGTAAATTATGTAATCTCACTGCTAACAGCCATTTAGAATTTATTGATAAATTCATAAAATAAATTTGAAAGGTAATGCATACATTTCAAAAGTAAAAAAAAAAAAAAAAAAAAAAAAAGCCTTTATAAAGGTAAATCAAATATGCAGATTTAAGATGTAAAAGCTAATAGAGTACTGATGAAAATATTGCTTCAGAATTTTTTTTTTTTTACGTCAGATATTTCTAGTGGTACTTTTATGGGCATTTTTTGTGTGGAATATTATCTGCTGATATGAAAAGTACTAGGGCTGGGCGATTTGGCCTAAAATCAAAATCTCGATTAATTGAACATTTTAACTCGATTACGATTAATGAACGATTATTTTATTTATTAATTAAATTATATTGAATTATATTTATATTATATTTATATATTATTTTTTTTTTTTTGCCCTCATAGTTCAATGGCAAGTTTTGTACAGTAAATATGCTCACATATTACAAGTGAGAGATTTTTGAATGAAGGGTACATTACTTGATTTAAAATTAATTGAAGGAAACACATCTGCTATCTTTGATTATTTATTGACCTTCAGTGTTGAACAACTTAAATTAAAGCACACATTGCTTAAAATGAAAAGCCACATTTTTCTTAAATTAGTGAAAATAAATAACTTGCACTTTTGGAAACAAAATAAATTATTTTCAATGTTTTTCATATTAAAAGTAGAAAATAAGCAGTATCTCTTCTTTTTTTTTTTTTTTTTTTTTTTTACAACTTTATTTATCATTTTCCAAAATTGAAAACATACAAATAGTTGTTCAGGGATTTCTTACAGAAGTTGCGAAACCCGACCCCCACCCCCCACCCAATCCAGGCAGCATCCCCTCAGACATATCAACTTAGACATTCACATAGTAAACAGGTAACAAAAACATCTACACAAGAAACAAAGAAAAAACAGAAACAAAGCAAGCAAAAAAAAAAAAAAAAAAAGACTCAGATCGTTGTAATGATACTAACATTGAATACTGACTGGAGCTCTAATACGGAAAACTGGTATCAACAGCATATTAGCATAAGGAAGATGAATCACTAGAAACAGCAAGTCAAGCGAAAGGCAGGCTCTTGATATGGGTTATGAATTGCGACCAGGTCCTATCATATTTGTCCTCCAACCCACGTACAGCATACCTGGTTTTTTCCAGAACCAACCCTGACATTATCTCTCTAATCCAGTGAATATAGACAGGAGGGTTCTTCCCATTCCAGTTTAAAAGTATCAGACGACGGGCATGTAACGATGCAAAGGCAATTGCATCTTTGTGGAGGCGGGACAGGTTCATCTCATCACTAATCACACCGAAGATGGCTATTAAAGGGTCAGGCTGCAGTGTTTTACCAGGTATGGCAGACAGTGATTGAAAAATTGAAGACCAGAAGTTGTACAGAGATGGGCATGACCAAAACATGTGTCCCAAGGAAACGGGAGAGTATTGACATCTAGGACAGTTTGGTTCAACATTAGGGTACAATTTTGCCAGTCTGTCATTAGAGTAATGCAACCTATGGACAATCTTAAACTGAATCAGGCCATGTCTAATACAAAGAGAAGACGTATGTATGCGTTGTATAGTCCTTTTCCAGGTATCCTCTGGTATTGTTTCTCCAATGTCTCCCTCCCATGCCACCTTAGTTTTGTCCCAATTATGAGGACCACTATTTAGAATTAATGTATATATTTTGGATATTGCTCTTCTATTGAGTGGATTCACATTAAGGACCAAATACAACAGGTCTTTGGGAGGTGGAGATGGATACCCTGAAAAAAGTTTAGAGACAAAGCTCCGGGCTTGAAGATATCGGAAATAATGAGACTTTGGTAAACTATGGTCTTCACATAAAAATTTAAATGAGGCAAAGCCATCATTAGTAAAGAGGTCTTGAAAGTAGACTAGGCCGCATCTATGCCATACTGCAAATGCCTGATCTATTTGGGATGGAGCAAAAAGATGGTTAAACATTATTGGAGAGAAACTACATATATTTGTCATATTAAAATGTTTTCTGAACTGACCCCATATCTTAATTGAATTTTGAACCACTACATTTGAATTCAATTCAGATGCTTTAATATTCAGTGGGAGAGGGGCAGTTAAAACTGAGATTGGGGAGACTGGGAGTGTAGCTCTCAGTTCCATATCAGCCCAAATCGGACCCTCCTTATCCGCGAATGTCGTGATCCAATATGTCAGTTTGACAATATTAGTTGCCCAGTAGTAAAATAAAAAGTTAGGTAACCCCAAGCCACCGTCAGGCTTAGCTCTCTCCAGGCTTGCCTTTTTTATACGTGCAGGTTTTTTATTCCATATGAACGAAGAAATGAAACGATCTAGTTGGTCAAAATAGGATTTAGGGAGATACATAGGAATCATCTGAAATAAGTAGAGAAACTTGGGCATTACAGTCATTTTCACCGCATTTATCCGTCCTGCTAGTGAGAGTGGTAATTTTGACCACCTATCAAAGTCGGTCTTGGTACGATCTAGGATCGATCTATGATTGTACTGAAATATAGCTTTAATTGAGCCTGCTATTTTTATTCCCAGGTAAGTGAATTTATCCTTTTCAGTTTTGAAAGGGAAATGGTCATGAGATATCTGTTTTGCCAGGTTGTTCAATGGAAATAGTAGAGATTTCGACAAGTTCCCTGATATGCTACTGAATTTTTTCAACCAGTGGAGAAGGTGGGGCACGCTTTCAATTGGGTCTGATATTTGCAAAAGCAAATCATCAGCATAAAGCAAGGTTTTGTGATTTATTCCACCTCTGGATATGCTCTTAATTCTGTTATCTGATCTGATAGCAATTGCCAGTGGCTCGATTGCAATGTCAAATAGGAAGGGCGACAAACAGCAACCCTGCCTTGTACCTCTGTGGAGCGAAAAATAATCAGAAATCAGGCCATTCGTCCTGACTGCCGCCATAGGTGTTGAATATAGAACTTTGATCCACTTACAGAAAGTGGGCCCCATTCCGAATTTATCCAAGGTTGCGAAAAGATAGGTCCATTCAGTTCTATCAAACGCCTTTTCAGCGTCAAGGCTTATAATAACTTCAGGTTGTACAGTTGAATGGGGGGAAAATATCACATTAAATAATCTTCTCATATTAAAAAAAGACTGCCGCCCGGGGATAAAACCTGTTTGGTCCTCATTAATAATTGTGGGAATTATCTGATCTAAGCGTCGTGCAAGAGTTTTCGTTAAAATTTTATAGTCGCAGCACAGGAGGCTTATTGGCCTGTATGAGCTACATTGCAAAGGATCCTTGTCTTTTTTTAGTAGAACTGAAATCGTAGCCTGGGTAAGCGTTTGCGGTAATTTCCCATTGACCAAGGATTCATCATAAACCGATTTAAGTATAGGTGCAAGTTTCGAAGAGAATTCTTTGTAGAACTCTATTGGGAATCCGTCCGGGCCTGGGGCTTTTCCTACTTGACTTGACCTAATGGCACCCACTATTTCCTCGAGCGACAATGGCTGCTCCAGAAGTGACTGTGTCTCTGGAGAGAGTTTTGGGATATCGAGCGAGTCAAGAAACGAGTAAATCTCAGATATGGTACAGTCTACCTCTGATTGATATAGAGTAGAATAATATTGCTTAAACTGGTCATTAATGACACGAGGGCTCTGTGATACAGAGTCAGCGCCTATATTAATTCCAGGGATCATCTGTTCTGCTGCCTGTTGTTTAAGTTGGAGAGCTAGGAGCTTACCTGCTCTATCTCCATGTTCATAATATACCTGTCTGGATTTTAGAATATTTTTTTCGGCTTTCCATGTCATAAATGTATCAAATTCAGTTTGCAACAGTAGTTTCTCCTTATAAAGATCTGGAGTAGGTAAAGTAGCATAACGCCTGTCAACATCCGCAATTTTATCAGCCAGCTCTTTAAGTTTTTTAGAACGCTCTTTATTCCTATGTGCCACATAGGAGATAACTTGGCCCCTGATGTAAGCTTTCATAGATTCCCACAAAACTCCCCTTGACACGTCCGGAGTGTCATTGACCTCCAAAAAGAAGTCAATCTGACTATTAAGAAACGTTCTAGCATGTTCACATAAAAGTAATTGCGGATCTAACCGCCAAGTTCGTTGGGGAGCTACATTGATTGGAAAAATTAGATCCAGCTGCACTGGACTATGATCTGAAATCACTATACTGTGATACTTGCTGTTGGAAATCAAAGGGAGAAACTGGTTGTCGACAACAAAATAGTCAATCCTGGAGTAACTGTGGTGCACCGGAGAAAAGAAGGAGAATTGTTTCGTATTTGGATTTTTTGACCGCCAGGGGTCTGATAAGCCATATAAACGAAGAAAGGAATTAATAACCACTGCTGCTGATGAGAGAGCATTGGACCTTGCACTTGATCTATCTAGCTGTGCATTGAGGACGCAGTTGAAATCCCCTCCGAGAATTAATTTGTAGGAATTAAGGTCGGGAAGGGTTGAAAAAAAGTTAGTAAAGAATTGTGCATTGTCCCAATTTGGTCCATAAATGTTAGCTATTATTATGGGCGTATTAAAAAGCTTGCCCACCACGATAGTATATCTACCATTTGCATCCGAAATTACGTCAGAGTGTTCAAACGGAATCCCTTTCCTGATTAGAATTGCTGTTCCCCTTGCTTTATAATTAAAACATGAATGATATATCTGTCCAATCCATTTACAGTTCAGTCTTTTTTGGGAGTTAATATTTAAATGTGTCTCCTGAAGCAATATTACGTCAGGTTTTAATGATTTCAAATGGCTATACCTTGCTCCGTTTAACCATATTATTCAGTCCCTTAACGTTCCAGCTAATGAACGAAACTGCACCTTGTTGATTATTTACATTAGATGGTACCATGGTACATCGTTTTGAAATAGACCGCTCCTATGTGTTTCAGTACATGTCTGAGTCAAACCATAAACCACAAATAGACCCAAAAGAAAACTGACAAACATATAGACATAAATAAACCCCTTACCGTCCTGGACTCCTGGGCTGGTCTTGCTTAAACCTAAGACTGCCCTAACAACTCGACACTCTCTCCTATGCATATAACACGTCTACTCTAACTTGAACTCCGACCTGAACTCCGCAAAGTTTAGAACATAATATAGTAGGGCTTTCCTCTCGATATTATCAAAGCTGCATGTATGCTGGCTCTTATTTAGTGACAGGCTGATATAATCCTAACACCTACAGTTGAATGATATCCCCTCGAATGACAACAATAATAATACAGAATGGGGGAGGCATTAAAAAATTAAATAAAAGGGTTTAGGTGTCCGATTGAGACTTAATATTCGACACTTGCATTCACGTGGTAGGAAAATAATAACAAAAAGTTAAATAAAACACAGAAAGGAGAAAAGAGAAACAGTAATTCAAAGAAAAAGATATCTTCCACGGCAAGTGATGTCTACATGAACCCCGGCACAATGCAGTAGGCTATGCTTGGTTATTCGTCGTGTATCATCAGTCCGTTTTTTGTTTTTGTCTTTCCTTACATTATTGTACTTTGACATTGTCCATAGTTCAAACAAAAAGTGCATCCAACTGTAGTGTGGTGATATTTACCGTCAAAATATATCATGTGCAAACTTAAAAGTTGACACGCAGCGTGATACCTGCTAAAGTCCCGTGAATCAACTGTCACTCTCCCTCCGTCTCCCGTAGGCGCAGATTGGTCTCGATGTAGTGCTTTGCCTTAACCGGGTCTTCGAAAGATACCTGCTCGCCGGCTGGGGCGGTGATCTTCAGTGTAGCTGGGTACAGGAGACCGTATTTCACGCCCGTGCACCCGCGAAGCATCCTTCTCACCTCCGTGAAAGCGGCTCTCTTTTTTCTGACGCCGGCCGAGTAGTCTGGGTAGATGTTGAAACGCTTGCCCTTGTGGGTGATGGGACCCGCACTCGCGGCCTTCCGAAGAACATCTGCCTTCTCCTGAAAGTAGTGGAACTTGACGATTAATGGCCGCGGGGCATCCCCATCCTTTGGTCTCGGTTGCAGGCTCCTGTGCGCGCGATCGAGCGTCGGCGTATAGTCAAGGGCGAGCGCTTCCTTCAACAATTCAGCTACGGCTTTCTCTGGTCTTATATTCCCAAATCCCTCTTCGACTCCAACTAGTCTGCAGTTATCTCGTCGTTGCCGGGACTCCAAATCTTCGGTCTTATCTGCCAGCCGAGTGACTTGTGCAGTCAGCGCATTGACTTTAGCTTCCAGAGTTACATTCCGATTAGCCTGGTTGTTAGCTTCCTCCTCTAGGTCGCCAATGCGGGTTGAAAATGTGGCGTTTTGTGTCTGTACTTCTCCAATTACCTTCGTGAATTCTGCGTGCACATTTTGGATTTCTTCCCTTAAATCACTCGCCAGGCTGTCTATTTTCTTGTGCAATTCACCTGCAGCCGCCGCTACTGACGACTCGATCCTGGACAGCACGCTTCTTTCCGTTTGTTTTATGGCAGCCATGATTGCGTCGAGATCCGACCCTGACCCCGCTTCCGCGCCTGGGTCCGTGTCAGACAAGCCTGAGGCTTCAGGCCCTGGCTTCGGTTTATGAGATTTGGGCATTATGAGCAGCTTTCACTCTTATTTTTTTCTTTTTAATTCGAGGCTAAGTCTTTAGAAACCCGTTCGCACCGAACAAGACAGGAAGGGGAGAATGAAAATTAGATTAATGTTCAATCTAAGCAGAGCTCGAAAAAGTACGTCTTCACATGTCGCTGCTCAGCTCCGCCCCCCAAGCAGTATCTCTTCTAAATAAAATTTCTCTTGTGTATCCTGTAAATACTTTTTACTGTATAAATACTGTTTAAGCTCTCCATCGAAATGTCGGCGGAATAACGTAACGTAACAGAGCGGGGTCACGTGATTCCACAGGTGGTAGTGTTTTTAAAGGGAAAGTAATTGAAATAATTGACCTGGAAAAATTTGATCGATTATAGGTTCTGAATGTCGATTTCGATTACTTTTCGATTAATCGCCCAGCCCTAAAAAGTACACAGTATATCGTAGTAATAAATATTATTTATGACAGCCATGAAATTGTGTTTACTTTTTACATTAAACACATTAAATATTACATATATGCATGTAATATAATATCTATTTCCATTACAGGTTTCGGTCTTAAATTTCATATAAGGTGGTATTAAAAAGGTCTTAAAAAGTCTTAAATTTGACTTGTTCATATCTGCAGAAACCCTGATGAAATAAACCTGCTCCAGAGCAGGTTTAAGCTTGCAGAGCTGTTGCTATGACAGCAAGTCCAGGATGAGCTTCGAAGAACCAAACAATCCAAGATCATGCCAAATCGTCAACAATCAAATCCAGCTAACTTAGTTAGCGAGGTACGAAGAACGGACCCCAGGGCTGTTTTTTAGTCCCAGTCCGCCACTGAATGTTGTTAAATTCGTTATGATGCTAATGTTACAACCCGTGGCTCAAAGGGAAGCAACAAAAGAGGGACGCACGGAAACATAAGGTCGAATTGGAAAAGGGCTTTATTCAACTTAAACATAACTCACTGAAAAGAAACAACAAAACATAATAATATTCCTGTATACGTCAGAATCAGTGTGTAGCGCAAGGTGCCTGAGTGCAACATTGTAATGTACTGATGGTGCAGTGTAAAAGGTGCTGAAATTAACCAGACTCCAACCTAATACAACCCAAAGTCCAAAACCCCATTTCTGTTTGCCTCAACGATCGCTCTTTTAAAGGAGCACTCAGAGCGCAGGGGCAGGTGCATTCAATCTGCAGACTGCCGCAAGTAGAACCGCCAATCACATCTCACAGGCTCAATGACGGAGACCGTCACACCCCTCTCCATAAGACAGGGACTCTGCAAAGAGACCTGCAACAAAATATAAAACATAAGTCACGTGATCTAAAAACAAAACAAAAAAACAGCTCCCAGAACACCAGAAAAGAAAAATGCATTATGTTGCATGTGAAATACGTGACAGCGCATCCGCTACCACGTTTTCTGATTTGACACGGACTTACTTTCGTTTTCATAATAAGGTTTTAATAGATACTATTGGCCGAGATACCATAACTTAATCTCCTGAGTCAAAGACTCTATATTCGACTGTTCGACCGTATAACCGCTTCATGTTTTGTTGACATTTCTGAAGACTTACTTTAGCAAGTTCCCTTGCCTGAACCAGTCGGTTCTTAATATGAGCAGAAACGTCCCGCTTTAAACGCGGCCAAAAAAAATATCGCAACAAGCGGTCATAAGTCTTTCGCCCACCTTGATGACCAGCTTGATCATGTGCAAATTCAATCATACGTCGAAAATTATCAGGAACCACCACCTGGAAAATAGGATCTCCAACCAAGTCACCTTTGTGAGGAATCCATTTCCTCAACAACACTCCATCACTGACCACATACCCACGAGCAAGGTTACCCACTTCTGTTGGAGTAACAGCACTCTGGAACAGTACCTCCAAAGAGGAATCGCGTCGTTGCTCACTTCCAAGTTCCTCTGCTGACATAGGAAAAGACAGTGCAGACACGTCAGGAACAAACAAATCAGTGCAGACTTTATTTGACTGAATTTCCTTTTGAAGAATCATTTCATCCTCTCGCTGCTTCATTGCACGAGTTACTACACAGGCGGCATCTTGACGGCGTTCAATTTCATTCTTATTTTCAATAACTATCGAGAACAGTGAACTGTCAGCCCAAACACGCCCACCTACTAGTCCGTTTCCCAAAATGATATGAACTCCTTCAATTGGTAACGCTGGCCGTACTCCTACTACCACATCGCCTTGAATCAACGCAGACTGAAGTTTCACTTTATGAAGAGGCACGGACAAAACATTCAGTCCTATTCCCTTGATTAACACGCTCTCACCAGTATGCGAGTGCGGAGAAAAAGGAAGAACAGACTCCAAAATGAACGAATCCATCGAACCAGTGTCCCTTAATATTTTCACAGGAACTTTATTTTCCTCTCCTAAAGATACCCAACCTTCTGAAATAAAAGGCGCGTAAGAGGCCAAAAATTCACCCCCAAATGTCGGATTTTTTACTTCTTCAGACCGAGCTGATGACACGGAAACAACGGAGTTAACAAGTGAACATGACATGGTTCGTTTATCTTTATTCTTAAGTACTGGACAGTCCAACTTCCAATGCCCCTTCTCCCGACAGTAATTGCATACCTTACTCGGGTCAAATTTTCCTGTGAACCCTCGCTCATTTTTAAATGGAGTTTTTACAAATGAAGCAGACTGAACATCACGATCATGTACATCAACAAAAGCGGATTTATGCGTCAGTACAAAATCGTCAGCTAACATTGCCGCTTCCTCAGGAGTTTCAACATGGTGCTCATTGATATATGTAGCAACACGAGTCGGGAGTGAGTTTTTAAATTGCTCTAAAACCATCAAGTGACTTAAATCTTCAAATGTCTTAATATCTAATGCTGTACACCAACGATTAAAGTTTCTCCTCAAATCTCTAACAAATTCTATATGTGTCTGGGCGTCATCTATTCTCTGCAAACGAAAACGCTGTCTGTAAGCTTCTGGTACGCACTCATAAGCTTTTAAGATTACAGATTTGACTTTATCATAATCTCTACAATCATCAATCGACATTGAAGAGAAAGCTACCTGTGCTTTTCCTGTTAAAACACACTGAAGTAAAGCTACACAATCATCATTTGACCAGTTCCTCATTTCTACCATACGTTCGAACAAGTTAAAAAAGGTGTCAGGGTCTTCTTCATTAAACTTCGGAACTAGTTTTAAGCTTGAAGTAAGCGAAAAAGACATACCTTGTTTCTCACCAGAGCTAGACAGCCTACCTTCTTTCACCAGTTTCAGTTTAAGGGTTTCCACCTCAAGTCTCGCTTTTTCCAGCTCCAATTTATTACCCTCAGAGCGTTGCTTTAATTTTTCATGCTCCATCTGTAAAAGCAGTAGCTCTTTTTGCTGTTCAAAAGACATATTCGTTTGTAAATTAGATGCACCTGCTATTGACTCCTCCATATTGGACTCTAAAAAGCCTTTTCCAATCAACTCCGTTCTCAAAATAATTTTCACATTTTCTCTACCAAATCTTTTATCCTTAATCACTATTTCATAATATTCCGCTATTTTTAACAATTGTTCCTTAGAACATCTTTCTAAAATTTCATGAGAAGGTGAAGTAATAAACAAATCAAAATCGTCCATGAAAATTCACCACAAAAAAAAACACAATTTAAATTTACACTGTGCAATCAAATAACGAGAGATCCCTCTAACTACCTATCCAATATTCTAACTACCTCAACCCTAGTCTTCATGCGATTACTTGTGGGGGGTATTTACGCACTATAGCCCGCTGGGTGAAAACGCAACCGGTACGACCAGCGACGCTTTCAACACCACGGATGTGCCCCCGAGATAAATACTACTACCCACGTTCATCGCAACATTACACAAAAAAAACAAACACGACACGTCTCAAAAGAAACATGCCGCTATTCCTAATAGGGAAACTCACGTTCAAAAGACAATATTGCACAGATGTACTTACCAATTGGTGATTAACACGACGACTGAACAAACTTGGGCGTGATTCAAACTAATTCACATGCGTCCCCAAAACCAATTAATCAAAGTTACATTTTTCTTGTAGCTACTAAATTAAACGAGGACGAGCCCCCAATTTGTTACAACCCGTGGCTCAAAGGGAAGCAACAAAAGAGGGACGCACGGAAACATAAGGTCGAATTGGAAAAGGGCTTTATTCAACTTAAACATAACTCACTGAAAAGAAACAACGAAACATAATAATATTCCTGTATACGTCAGAATCAGTGTGTAGCGCAAGGTGCCTGAGTGCAACATTGTAATGTACTGATGGTGCAGTGTAAAAGGTGCTGAAATTAACCAGACTCCAACCTAATACAACCCAAAGTCCAAAACCCCATTTCTGTTTGCCTCAACGATCGCTCTTTTAAAGGAGCACTCAGAGCGCAGGGGCAGGTGCATTCAATCTGCAGACTGCCGCAAGTAGATCCGCCAATCACATCTCACAGGCTCAATGACGGAGACCGTCACACTAACTAGTTAGCATTTTTTGCTCAGTATGTTGTTAAAATAGTTGTTTCATAAAGAAAAGAGGTCCGATTTGCTGTTAATGAGCAAATATTGCACTTAAAGTGTGTTAAAAGGAAATAGCCTGAGTTAATGGCTTGAGACGCACCTGGTGTAGTTTACATGTGTAACGGTGCTAATTATATTGAATGTTAATTTCATTTTTGGAACATAAGGTGAAGAAATATTGATTTATATTTACAAACAGTTTATATATTATAAATTTTCCTAATGTATTATGTTACAAAATATAAATACATACACTATTGCATATGTTAATGTAGTATGCTGAAAGTATCAATCTCATTATGTATTGTAGCACAGATAATACATGTATTCAGAATTATTATTTCTTTTTATTTAAATGTGTTGTTTCTTTTTGTTTATTGATTGTGTAATCACGTCAGTCTAATGTATGTGATGCTGACGAGCGCGTGGGTTGCTCACTTCTCTCCGTGAATATCTCTGAGTGTGACCAGAGTGAGAGAAGTTGATGTACGTTTATTCCACTGATGACCTCTCTTCGTTTTCATTCAGATTAAAAGTCATCGGATCTCATCATCTAGTGGTTGTGTGATTCTTGGGCGATGGGTGACGGGTCCAGACATGCTACAGACAGAAGGTCTCAAACCATTATTTTGGAAATGTACCACCTCATCACATTCCCAGTGTCACAATTTTAGAATCTTTAAATTATTTTTTGTAATATTGATGTTACATATTTTTAAAAAGCATTAAAGGGTTAGTTCACCCCAAAATCAAAAGTAGCCCATTTTTTACTCACCCTCAAGGCATCCTAGGTGTGTATGACTCCTTACTTTCAGATGAATGCAATCAGAGTTTTTTCTGGCTCCTTCAAGCTTTATTATTCCATGGGTGGGTGTTTCTATTCATCAGTCCAAAACAAGTTGCATCCATCCATAATAAAAAGTGCTTCGCACGGCTCCGGGGTTTTATGCATGCGCGACTTGGATGTCCTATGTAATCTGCCCAAAGCTGCTTCTGTGTACAACTGTCAATGCAAGCTAGAGAAAAGAGATTATTATGTTTTAAATATAGATTATTATTATTTTTTTTTTTTTTACAAAACACATCGATTGGCTACAGGAGGGCTTTATTCACTCCTGGAGCCGTGTGAGGCACTTTTTATTATGAATATGCACTTTATTGGACTTGTTTTGGACTGATGAGTAGAAATGCCTGCCCATTGCATTATAAAGCTTAAAAGAGCCAGAACAATTTTTAATATAACTCTGATTGGATTTGTTTGAAAGAAGGAAGTCATGTACACCTAATGCCTTGAGGGTGAGTAAATAATGGGCTAATTTGAATTGTTGGGTGTATAAAGCCTTGTAAAGCTGTTTTTTAATGGTTAATTAGTTTCTAACTTTAGTGTTTTATCAACTTCTTATATTTCTTATTCAAAACAGGACGTGGTGTTTTCGCAAAACATTTAATTGTCAAGGGATCCTTCATAGTTGAGCATCGCGGAGCTCTGCTTGAGGAGAACAAGTTGAAAAACACCTCAAATCCATACAGATACCATTTTAAACACAATGGAAAAAATTATTGGTAAGTACAATATACTTGAAGTGCATCTAGATATGACAACCAAAATTACATTTCATCAATTTAATTAATGAACCATGTGAGTTATTGTGGACAAAAATACTGCTACTTTGGTATCTATTCGATACTAAGCTTTTAAATGGTCCTGTGTGTAATTGTTTACTCTCTGTCAAGACGGTTAAAGGTTTCTGTTTATAAAATGTTTTTGCAGCATTGAGCATTGTAGCCATGTTTGCTGATCACCTAAATACAGTAGTTAATCAGAAGCAATTAAGTTTGTCAGGACCCATTTAATAATCCAGCTTTGATTATAAAGGAAGTGCTTTTGGACAGTTTTTATTATGTAATTTTATTCTGTTTGTGTGTTTAACCCATTCAAACCCATTTAAAATCTGATGGTTTGAGTAGATCTGTGCATTATGCATTGTGTCTGCAGTGTAAGTGCAAAATACTTGTTTTATTACCACTTAGTCTATTACCTGTAGTGTTTTTAATTATATTACTTACCTTTTGCTTGATCTTTTAAGAAATAAATAGTTACACACTGCATTAGTTAAGGTTGAAAGAATTGCAATAAAACGCCAAAATATATCACTGCAGTAAAGTCATTGTGATTACTTGATGTCTATGATGTGTGTAAATGTTATATAACTTTTTTTTTTTACAGCATCGATGCATCTCATGATGATGGTTCACTGGGTAGACTAATAAATGATGACAAGAAACCTAATGCAAAAATGTTGAAAATAGAGGTGAATGGCAATCCACACCTCTGTTTGTTTGCAATTAGAAGTATTTCTGAAGGCCAAGAGATAACCTACGACTATGGAGGAGCTGACCTTCCTTGGCGTGTAAACAAAAGAACACATTCAAAGGTAATCTCTGTCAATATGATATACTATTACAACACGTTTTAAGGATAATGAATATGGTGTAATGCTTCTTAATTAAGAGGACAATATTTAGTTTGACATGGTAGAATAGTTAAATTAGTCATATTGTGATCCATTCATTTCAGAACACATTTGTATTTGAAACTAAATCTGATGTGTTCTGAATGCCCCAATTAAAGTGAAGTAACGCCTGCTCACCTAACATTCTGTAGAAACTCTTTTAACACATTTGAAGGAAAAACTGCTGATTTAGTGTGGCTTAAAAGAAAACACCCTTTTAACACAAAAATTAAAAAGTCCATAAATAGGCATTACGTGCACTTCACAGATCATATTCGTGAATGTGCAAGCTGGTATTTATTTGTGTTATGCCCATTATGAATTGCTGACAAAATCAATCATTTTAAATGCTACAAGTGGATTTAAGCATTACAAAATATATTTGTTACAACATAATTTTTGTATGTAGTCTCATAACTACTAGTTCTTAACTCTGTGCATCATATTTGTGTAAATTTAATCATGTTGTACAAGGACTTGGTTTGGTAAAGTAGGACTCCTGTATGTAGTCTCATTGCTGTTAGTTTATAACTCTGCATCATATTTGTGTAAATTTAATCATGGTGTACAAGGACTTGGTTTGGTAAAGCAGGACTCCTGTATGTAGTCTCATGTAGGGTTGGGAATCGAAAATCGATTCCGATTCTGGAATCGGATACTTAAGATAAAAATTTGGATACTTATTAAAATTTCTATTCCTCGTTTCGATTCCTGGGTGCATTTTTTCATCTAGTGATCTGCCAGGACCTTGTGTGGTAATGTAAACATCAGTCTAGTACAAGATGGATCGCCGTAAGCGTTTAAAAGTGTGTCTACGCTTTTTTAAAACCGAAGACAAAGCTACTGCTGCACGCAAACTTCATCTTAGAGATCTGCAAGGGATGGGTGTTTTAGTCCCGCGCCCGCCCGCTCCAGAAGGAATATATGTTATTTCATCCCGCAAAAGCCCACATAAAAGTAACTTATACCCCCGCGGGAAGACAGGCATCTACTTCATCTCTTGGCTGCATGAAACAAGCCCTCCCTTTAATGTAAAGGCAAAGATGATCAGAGTTATAGTAACGAACTCGTGTGTGCCTAATGTATTCATTCTTGTATATTAGAGTCGTACATAAGGCACGCATAAGTCCGCTCTTGATTCACAAAATATTCATGCTTTCGAGGCTCTGATCCAGAGTATTTTTGTGTGAAATTTCAAAATATTTGCATAGTTTAAACAGCATAAACAGATTTACAATGTATTTACTGTATTTTTTATTTATATGTTTGTTTTATAATAAATACAAACAGTAGATATTCAGTCACTTAAGAAAGAGTACTCTGAAGTTGTGAAGAATGTCTGAATTAAATAATTTAGGTGCTTTAAATCTGCATATGTATATTCATGTTAAAAAGTTAGAGAACAGGGTTTTCTTTTAAATTAAAAAGTATAGCTTTAATTTAAAGTTTGTTTGAATTTTTTATAACATGCAGGAGAAAAATAAAGGCAAAACAAATGTTTAGGTTAATAAAAAAGGTTAAAAAATAAACACCTTTAGAGGAAATGTCAGGCATAGGGGGCCTTACAAAATTGACCCGAGAAGAAGGGGGGCCCTGATATAAAAAAGGTTGAGAACCCCTGTAATAAAATATGTTGCAAGCAAGCACTGCAAATAAACATGTTTGATATATTAATGTTTGACTTTTGTGTTTGTTGTTGTTTTTTATACTAAATTGGAATCGAAACTGGGAATCGAAAAGAATTGGAATCTATAAGTGGAATCGGAATCTGAATAGAAATCGATAAAATTCAAACGATACCCAACCCTAGTCCCGAGAGTTTAGCTGCTTGAGGGCTGACCTCAGATGGCTTTGTAGAAGCATCAGAGGCATGGTAATTAAACTGTTTGATGCGTCAGTTCAGAGTGGAGGTAAGTGAACCATGCTTTTTTCTTTATGAAGTACTTCAGATACAGTGCCAAAACTCCCTCAAAGATATCGTGACCTAGACATGGTGGCAAGCCTGGCATACAAACATTGAAGTATTTCACTGAATTGAACACTGACCTGAACTTCACTCCTTCGATGTCTGGTGTATTGTTAATCTGGAGGCAATCAACAGCAGAGTTGTAGTTCTCTTTGGTAAGTTCTGGTCCACACAGATTTGGGTCAGCACCCTGAAACTTAGATTTCGTCAGTACCTGCAGAAGAACTAAAGTTTTCAGTGAAGCCACCAATACAGTGAGAACCCAGATTATCACCAGCAATGCAAAACAAAGTCCCTTTGACTCTATTTTCATCTGATGCAACAATCCCACTGTCCTCCAATTCTTTCAAGTCTGCTAGTAATTCAGAGAACACATTAGCATGACCAAACTCTTTAAAATCTTTCTCCCTGTACAGTAAGACAAGAGACGTGTGGTCTGTGTTTGAGCGTAGACGAAGTGGCAAGTTTGCCGGTGATGCATAAACAGCTAATACCTTGTGTTTTGTCCTTGCAGAGCCTAAAGGGTTAACGACTTCAAAGGCATCCTGGTAGAGTATTAGCTTGAGGCATGATGGGTTTTGACCAAAAAAATCATTTGATTTAAACAGCTTATCACTTATGTCACACAGAACATCAGCAGGAGGCTCAGTAGAGGGCTCTTCTGATTTCTGCCACAGATCAGACTCTAGCAGACATCTCAACGTCTCTCTTAAAGGAACACTCCACTTTTTTTGGAAATAGGCTCATTCTCCAACTCCCCCCGAGTTAATAAGTTGATTTTTACCGTTTTGAAATCCATTCAACCGTTCTCCTGTTCTGGCGATATCACTTTTAGCATAGTTAGCATAGATCATTGAATCCTATTAGACCAATAGCATCACGTTCAAAAATGACCAACGAGTTTCCATATTTGTTGTATTTAAAACTTGACTCTTCTGTAGTTATATCGTGTACCAGTGGAAATGCAAAGCTGCTAATTTCTAGGCTGATAAGATTAGGAACTACACTCCCATTCCGGCGTAATAGTCAAGGAAGTTTGCTGCCGTAATATGGCCGAAGCACGCGGAGTATTTTCAGAAATGAGTTCCCAGCTAGTTTAGTATTTGCACATGTGCTGCGTGGTATTACTGCTCCTGCTTCAGCCTTATTACGGAGGAACAGAGGGCGCGGTCACCGCCGCGTCGGGGACCGAGAAAGCGGACGCCGCTGCCTTCCCGCGAAACAGCGTCTCCACCCCCGCCGCAAAGCAGGGGCGCTTCCGCATAGCCTCGGCGCTACGGGCATCCATCGCCAGGCAGGCGTAGATGTATTCAAAACGTGCGGCCGACGCCGCCTCGAAAGACATCCCCCCTGTTTTGGGAACAGAGCGAGTGGTTGCCTCCTCCTCAAAAAAAAATCCTCCCCGCTGGACCCATCTGAGATGGCTGCATTCTGTCACGGAGAGAGGGAGGGGATCTGGGTCCAGGTGCAGGAAAGAGAATTTATTAACAAAAAGTAAACAAAACACAACAAAAAGGCCAAACACGGCACAATAAACAGAACAGGAACACGATCTAGAGCTAGAGTCTTCAGGAACACAGAGTAACAAGACAGAACATAAAGACAATGCAGCCAGCATGAGCAGTGAGACATGAGAGTTCTTATAGTCCAGATAATTGTGAGCAGGTGTGAGTGTAATCAGTGCTAATGACAAGACAGAAGTGAACAATCAGGGAAGTGACCTCAGGTGGCTGAGGAAAACCCCACAGCCCAGATCATGACACTTGCAGCCTGCTTCAATACACCGAAAGAAACAACGTGGCTCATTCCGATGCAGTTTACAATGAAGCACGTAGCCCCTTGATGACTGAACTACCTTACCACAGAAATTACAGGTTAACATATCTCCATGTACTTGGGTAATTCCTCCCTAGCAAATTAAGCACGCCAAACACAGAAGCTAATCCAGAGCAATGCTTCCCTCACCACAGTAATGCTAACTCAACCTCACTCATAAAAAACTGCTAAAATTATTTATAAACACTGGGCTGGTGGATTTTTATAACAGAGATAACTTTAAGTTGCATGTAATCACCTCACCTCGAATTAATTGTAAGCTGCCAGGATGTCTACAAATGGGCTCTATGCACGGAGCCACGTGACGTATTTCCGAAAGAATTTTAGAGTGCACACCTTTTTCCGGTCCTGCTGAAGCTTGCCTGTGTTCTTCCTTTGCATTTGGCAATTGTTACAACTACTTCAGTTATCTTGTTTTTCATTGTGTTTAACTTTAAATTGTATACACGCGTGTGTGTGTACAAGATTACATCCAAGAGGACTAAGTTTTCCTTCCAAAAGAGAGAGGACAGCACAGCTAGCTACCACTGCTGTGTACCACAATGCACAGCATCGTCAAGGTGTAACTCTTTTTTAAGTTTGCACACCTTTCCGAAAGATGGTGAGTTACAGAAGAAGTGGGTAATTAATATACGACGAGACTGCTTCAAGATCACAGTTCATACAAGAGTCTGCAGTCGTCATTTTTCACCTGCTGATCTGATCGAGCACACTACACCAGGCGGACGCAGACTTCTGAAGAAGGGGGCTGTTCCGGTCCTGTTTGAGTGGAACAGCTACTCTCTGCCTGCCACTCGTCCTAGTGTTTGGGACCGGACCGAGGGACCAAACACCCCTGATCTCCCTGATGATGAGGAGCCAGTGATGGAGGTTGACTGCCATGACCACGATTACTGCTACACCACTGAGCCAGCAGCAGTGGATCTAGCCCTGGGCGAGGCTCAGAGTTCACATCGAGCGAATCATTCGGAGGGTGAAGGAACACAAACTGTTCAGTACAGTCATTCCCCTTTCGCTCACTGGTAGCATCAATCAGTTTTTTGCTGTTGCCTGCATTTTGGTCAACAACCAAAATGAGCCGCTTGTTTAAGCCTGGGCCACTAAATCCTAATTTGCCATTGTAAATAGATTGTTACAGTTCTATGTTGTTTGTGTCATTTTTCGTAGTAAAAAGAATTGTCACCATAATCATTTGTAAATAGTAAATTTCATAATCAAACATCTTGTGTATAGTTATGTAAAAAATCTAACAACATGAATACATTTGTAAATCATCATCTTATGTGTTTTAAGTTATTGAGTAAGCAATTTGTCTTGTAAAACTATATTTTATAAATAACATTCACATATTATCTTTTTAGGTTACCTCTTTATTTATTTGTTAAAACAAAGTCACATCAGTATTTCAATGTATATAGACCGACAGACATGAAGACATGTTAAACCCAAGCATCATTAAAAAAACCTTTGAACATACTGCTATACTGTGTCATCACAATCATCACACAGATACAGCTCAAGAGATTGTGTTATTTAAAGAAATGTAAAGTTAATCATGTGAATGTATCAGTATATCAGTATGTTTGTTGTTGAGTGTATGTGTAAATGGAAACCCAAGTAACAAATTACATCATTAACATATTAACAAGGTAGAACTCTGAACTAAAATAACAATGTTGTAAAACAGGATTAAATCAGGTCAGAACCAGAGGTAATGAGTACATAACTAAAACTAACCAGAACTATGACAGAAAAATTACAATTTTACCCTAGTTCAAAGACAAGAACTTGGGTAGGTAAATGTAAAAGAAAAACAAATCGCACCTCAGCTTAATACTGTCTAACACAACATCATCTCTGTAGATCCGCTACACAAACATATCATCAATGGCACACACAACAAAGGCGCACCACTGCATGCCGGTGATTAGGAGTTGCCCCTGGACCTGCCAATAGTAAGCATGGCTATGCTTTAGCTGGTGTTTGCCATGCTCCATTGTGAGGTATCTGCAGTCTACGTAGCTCTGCACATTGGGACACTTAACTTCAACAAGACCAAAGCAAGGTCTCTCCAGGCTATCATACACAGACCCATCCGGTGAGGCTCCGAGCCAGGGAGCGTCGGGGCGAATAACTAGTCCACATTTAGTCAAGTTCAGATTTTTCAAAGTTGCATAGTCCTTTAATGCTCCAGTCTCCACGTCCAGCCCTCTCTTCATTTGTTGTGTCTGTCTTACACCCCGGATAATCCTTTCTGCCAGGTTTTCCGCTGTTCGCCCATCTCTCACATGGCATACTGGGAAGCGGTCACTCTCTCCTTTCTCAAGACATGCCACTCAGGTGCTGCACTCTGGCCTCTTGTTGATGCTTCGATGAGGTGAGACTGTGGCCAGGTTACACCCAGTGATGAGAGGTGCAGCTGTTCCTGGCTAGTTGGCACAAGGTGGCAAACTGCAGGTGGTATGTGGCAGTCTTCTGGTGGCAGTTGAGGAAAGGGAGGGGCATCTGTATGTGTAATGATACCACCAGGTGTTGGTAGAGGATGGTGGTAGGACAAGATGCTCCCAGCCTGCACTTTCCCAAAGACAGAGTCAACAAGTGGTTTGTCATCAGAGATGTTCATGTGACAGATCAGTGGCAAATTGTGTGGGTCAAATCCAGCATAATGAGCTTGAGGGTTAAGTGTTGAAGGGACAGGCAAATCACCACTGTAGGCCTTCTATACAGGGTGGGCCATTTATATGGATATACCTTAATAAAATGGGAATGGTTGGCGATATTAACGTCCTGTTTGTGGCACATTAGTATATGTGAGGGGGCAAACTTTTCAAGATGGGTGGTGACCATGGTGGCCATTTTAAAAGTTTGGCCATCTTGGATCCAACTTTTGTTTTTTCAAAAGGAAGAGGGTCATGTGACACATCAGACTTATTGGGAATTTCACAAGAAAAACAATGGTGTGCTTGGTTTTAACGTATCTTGAAAAGTTTGCCCCCTCACATATACTAATGTGCCACAAACAGGACGTCAATATCACCAACCATTCCCATTTTATCAAGGTGTATCCATATAAATGGCCCACCCTGTAGTGTTGACCTAAAAGACAGCAAAAAGAAAACTGTTTTTAAAATGCAGTAATGTTTGTATTGACAATTAGGTATTTTGGTGGAGAAGATCCAGCTTTATACTGTAAAAATAACTGAAGATCTCACTAATAACCTGCTACAATTTGTTATGGTGCCATAAAATGTAGTTGTAATAACTTTAATTTGTCAAAAATTCATAGTAACATTTTTCTAAGTTAGATAATTTAAGTAAAGTCTATCTATTTATCCTCTGTTGAAATCTCAGTCAAGTTTACAATACTGTACCTATTTCCAAATTCTAAACACAGATTCTACATTCTAAGTAAAAATAATACCTTATCCCGCTTGTTGAACTTGTCCCTGGCCTGGCCTTCACCACAACCATGGTATCTACAGGCCCAGGCTTCACTCCCTAGGAAAAGAATGACAAATTATTAGGACAAGCACTAAATAAAAACAAACGTTACACATGTGACAAAAACAAACCATGGATCGCTGTTTATGCCACTTCTGCTCGGTTTCAGTGCAGGAAAGGACCGTTGGCACAACTGACATCCCGCTTTCGGAGTAATGTGCTGTTTGATAGAGCAGAGCCACTAAATGGTTGCAGACTGCCTGGCCGGCTGCACAGGTGCAGGAGCTCCGTACCAGCACAACTGGCACAGAATCTCGCAGTGTCACCTAAAGTGCAAAAAGAAAAGATGTTAATAGGTTTAAAAGGTAAAAGTATATGCAGCCCTTTAATGTAGAACAGACACGATAGAAGATAGCTGAATAGGATAGCTAGGAATTCAGCTGTGATATGAAAACTCTGTCTTTGAATTTAAATATAGTACTAAAGGAACATCAAAAACACTATGCTGGATCCAATCAAGGTCTCCTGTCTTTCAAACAAGGTGTTATAACAAAGTTATGGTACCTTCAACAGATCCGGCTACAACAGAGTCATACTCAGCTACCCTGTAACAGCATTACCACTGTTTCAGCAAAAAAATCTTACTGTATTTTGAGGTTGGCTCCCATGCAAGTAAAACGTGTTTTAAATAACGCTATTAGCCGCTGGTGGATAGCTAGTACAAATATAAATCTTCAAACACTTCTGCTAAGGCTAAAAAAAATAAAATAACTTCTACTAAGGCTAGTTAGCATTAGCAACTTACCTTCATAATTACAGATGTAAGAGGAAACGTAAAATTTAAATCCCCTTTCCATCTTATTCTGTGGGGTAGAGCTGAACAACAAGACAATTCGCCTTACATCATTGATTGTTACTTTTGGTAACTCCAGTAAGCACCGGGTGAACTCCAACCTCTCAGCCATTTCACTCAGCTTCGCCGATGACTCCAACAACCGGAAGTAGGACTGCGGTCTGATGTGGAATGCGGAAGTGGAGCGTGCATATAGCCTATTGAAGTCATCTCCAGGTGGTGATCCATGATCTAAGCTGGGTACGGACTGGATCCGGGGGACTGCAGTGACCATCTGATC